>NW_022280082.1:1030950-1033662 GCF_004355925.1 Anarrhichthys ocellatus | reverse complement strand
GTGTGTGTGTGTGTGTGTGTGTGTGTGTGTGTGTGTGTGTGTGTGTGGATAGGCTGATTCATAGAATGCTCCTTAGTAAAATGAGGTACAAGTTGCATCAGGACATGTGAGGGTGAGCACAATCTGCTCTTTATGCTCATGCAGTAATACAGTAATATGTTTGATAGACCTTACGAACCACACCCCCTAGGGCTGCAACTTATTTCTTATTTTCACTTTTGATTAATCTGTTCTTTCATTTAAATTTTTTGATTTTTCCATTTAAAGTTTTCGAAAATAGTGAAAAATGGCCTGTTACAATTTCTGTTTTCAAATTCCTTTTTTTGTTGCAAATCCCATAAAGTGGTCAATTTATAATGATGTGAAACACAAAATTCTCACATTTGTCAAAGCTGCAACAAGCAAATGTCGAGCATGTGTGCTTGAAAAGTAGCTTAAATAATAAATCCATTATCAAAATAGATGGTGATTAATTTACTGTCAACTGATTAATCAATTAATTTACTAATAGATTCAGCCTTAACACCATCATTTCCGTGTATGTAATGTGATGTATAGCAGCTGTTGTTTAACTTCGGTCACTTGCAAAAATTGTGATTCATTAAAAGAATTCTCTCCCTGTTTTTTAGACGTGGAGGTTTGACTTCCTGTCAGTTGCGCCCAGATAAAGTCTGATGTGGACAGTTTTTACTTGATATACTATGAGTTAAAAATGCGTACCAGCTAAAAGGGATGATGAATTAACAAAGAAAATGGCATATATTGATATGTTGTGGTTTGTTTCCTTCAGCAAAATAGGTTTTATTAATGAGCCATATAGGATTCTGACACATGCCAGTCGAGAGTCTGGAAAGTCGTATTTTACTATTTAGTGCCAAGAAGCAGCTACGTCTGTGTAGAACCAAAATGCATCATTTTCTTTGCTCTGAAAGAAAGGCATATCTTAAGCAATGAATTGGTCAATCGATTATAAAAAGGGTTTTGATAATTGAGGAATGTTTTTATCAGCAAAAAATGCCAAACACTAGAATTTGCAGATTTGCAGATTTTTATATTTTTATAAACTGAAATATTTTGGTTTTGGACTGTTGGTTGGATATAACAAGGAATTGAAATGCGTCACCTTGTGACTGTGATGTTATTTTTCACTATTTGCTGACATTTTAGAGACAGAGACAATAATCAGGAGATCACTCAGTAATAAAGAAATTGTTACCGACTAAAAAAACCTAATTCACAAACTAACTGCAGGCTGAATCATTGGCATGCTATCTCGGTTAAAGTACGAATAGACTTTCACAGAATGCTTTAGATTATCACTGCAAAGGTCTATAGACACATCTAAATCCTATAATTAAAGCACAATAATAAATCACCCTGGAGGCACATTTGCCTCTAAAGCAATGTAATGTTCTCCTCACAGTGGAGTAAATCATAGCTCTCGGGCAACCACGTGCCTTCAAAACTTCCTAAACCTTTTATGGGTATAATCATTAAACATTTCCAGTCCCGTTTTATCCAGATGCACATAAATAATAAAAGATGTATAATTTACCGTGTGGAATGATATGATAGAGCAGTTGAGTCAAAGACAAGAGGTTAACTATAACCTCAAGAGTGGGAGAGAATAGGTATTACAAAGACAGCCAACCCCCCCAAAAAACATTTTAAAAGCTCAAGTGGAAGAAGATTACCTCAAAGCAGGCGTGGGACGGAGCTTTTTCTGGGAACTGCCTGAGAGTATTAATACAATAAGCACAGAAAATATAATACAAGAATGTTTTTATCAACGTAATCCGGAGAGATGAGGCCAAACCAACCTGGACTATAATCCCAAGGAGAAGTTCTCCCGGTCATCTGGGACACACACACACACACACACACACACACACACACTTATGGAGACACACTCACACACAGTGCCTCTCCATGTCTCGTCCTGGGTTCAAATAATCAACAGATAATCTTCAAGAGGATGTTGTCCCTTTGGTCTCATCTTTACTGAAATGTCCCACCAGCAGTAAGGGTCGAGCGGTCAACTGCTGGGTTAAGCTATCAATAAAAGGTCAGCGTGTTAATATTTCTATTAATAGTATCAGTTTTAAATCATGTTTGACCTGATACTGATTATTATTTGGACAGTGGAACGGTTGCTTGTTGGCAAAGATCCTATATTTGATTTAGGTTTAATTTAACTCATCCAGTGCCATTTTTTTGCAATCTAACAATGATCTGAAGCATGAAATGCGTCCCTCAGTAGGTCCCTTCGATGTTTAGAATTTAGCTGCACACAGTTGGAATCAACTTCCTGCTGATTTTAATGCACCCCAAATTTTACCATTTTAACGGAAACTCTCGTATTTATTTTTCTATTTAATGTTTTCTGTTTCAATTATTTTGTTTTTCTCACTATTACGCTGTGTTGTTCTAATCAGTTTATTTGCCTCATGTGAAATCCTCTTTGCCTCTTTATTTGAAATGTATACAGATTTACTTGCCTTGCCTTTATAATAAAACAGTTAGATAATAATGATAAAGCAATTAAAGCAGAATAACTGTCATTAAGGAACACCTCGAGGGAAGAACAGGTATACTTGAAGGACAGATACAGAATTTGGTAGCTGACACTCTGAGGGCTGTAAGACAATGTCGCCTTGGCGAGTAACTCTCTCTCTCTCTCTCTCTCTCTCTCTCTCTCTCTCTCTCTCTCTC
>NW_022280082.1:1029644-1030940 GCF_004355925.1 Anarrhichthys ocellatus | reverse complement strand
CTCTCTCTCTCTCTCTCTCTCTCTCTCTCTCTCTCTCTCTCTCTCTCCGTGTTTCTGAGCAGCGTAATTTGAGTAAATGACAGGGGAACATCTGCTGTGCATAAGAGAGAGGCCAACACTTTAACATGCAGATGTCTCTCTCCATCTGCATTAATTCAATAATTACCGCAATGGAGGGAGGGAAAAAAAATCTTTTTTTATAGCTTAAGACAATGTTGTCTGTGCCAGTTGGTATGGGGAGGGCAAAAGGGAGGGGGATGAGTGTGTGCGTGTGTGTGTGGGTATATGTGTGCATGTGCTGCTGGAGGTTTGTGAGAGGAGGGGTAGATTATTACACCATTTAGCCAGAGCAAGCTGTCACATTGTGGAGAATCTCACTCATTCCATTGTGCCCTTGGTAAGTCACTGGCAGACTCCAAGTGACCGATGATGCCTCAACGCCACCACTTTGTCACCGGACGACCAACATTTGTTATATGTTTGTGTGTTCTTGCAAGTGTGAATGCATGACAACCAACCTGCTTCAATGTAGTGTGTGTGTGTGTGTGTGTGTGTGTGTGTGTGTGTGTGTGTGTGTGTGTGCAGTCCATCGGCCGAGGTTTCTGAATCCCCAATTAAAGGGAATTTGAGGCAACACCAAAGGATGACAGGTCAAGGCTTTGACATACCGCTGAATCAGTCCTGGTGAAATTTAAAATGTCAGGCAATCACATTTTGGTTGGCATCATCAATTACAATAAAAATATTGGGCCAAGGAGAGCATTAACATGTAATAGTTTCCATTTAAATAGAGCTAATTACTTTATTGAGAGGTGGGCTCCAGTATCTCATTTTCATCAAAAGCATTTATAAAGCAATCAGACAAATCTGATTATAATGTCCTTGTTGGATGAGTGGAAGAGTTGACATGTGAAAAATGATTTCAATGATATTAAGAGGTTACTTTTTGCACAGTACAACTCGAAGTTTTGTTTAAGTCATTTACCTGGAGATCTAATTGTGCAACGACAGTAGCAGGTTGTACAATAGATTGACATGTGTTCCATCAACAAGCATACCGATGCTCCAGCAACCTTTGACAGCACAAAGTAAAGATCACCCCGTCTATGAGTGGCTTTCGGATACACTCGCACGGACACACACACAAACAATTAAAGGATGTTTCACTGTACATATACGATTACACACATAAATAAACACACAACCTGACATAATACCCATGAGTATGCTCACACTTGGTCTTACAGACACACACACACACACACACACACACACACACACACACACACACACACA
>NW_022280082.1:992002-1029634 GCF_004355925.1 Anarrhichthys ocellatus | reverse complement strand
ACACACACACACACACACACACACACACACACACACACACACACACATATCTGACTCTTAGATGCCTGCCAAACATAGGGACAAAGGAAACTATTTGTATACTGAGCAGGCCAACTTCCTTTGATTACAACAGTGCTGCTGTAGGAAACAATGCACAGGCACTATTAATACACCAAGGAGAACGAGAATTCCTCTTAGAGGAAAGCTCAAAGGAGCCATCGGCCGAGCTATTTGTAGACTTACTGACTGACTGATTGGATGACTGACTGCACTATACTTACTGTAGTCTCCGCATCTTGTCTTACGCGACTCCTTCCTTCTTCAAGGACTTCGACATGCTGACACTTATAATATGTGGTGCATTAGCGGGTCAGTGCATATTCTTGCACATATTTTCTTTTATACATTTTTCTGACTATTGTGGCGATGACAGTTCCAGTTTATTCCAGATATCTAATTGAAGCGAGTGCATGAGAAATGTAACAGATCTCTTCCACTGCTGTATCGCCACCACAGGCTTGTGACATTTGACTGTTGGTAAATAGCTGCCCGGCCACACTTATGGCCGCCTATCCTTTCTAAAAGTGCCCAGTTAAAGAGCATCAAATCCCCACTCGCTAAACCCACACAAGCCCAACCTTCATTAGCATAGCTAACAAACTTCCTGAAAGAGCAACAGTGAGGAGAGAACAATGGCAGTCTATTAAAGGGGGAGATGAGGGGGTGAGAAGAGGAGACGAGGGGCAAAGCTATTGTTCTGGTCTTATTTAGCCCTTGGTGTCACCCTGCAACTGTTGTCACTTCTAAGTTTAGCTGGACGGCTGAAGAGGACAGGGAAGAGAAGGAGGAGGAGGAGGAGGAGGAGGAGGAGGAGGAGGAGAGAAAGATGGAGAACGGAGGGAGGGTATTTGGACAGGGAGAGATGGTGTGAGGAGAAAGAGGGGATGATGAAGGGTGGAGGATAAAATGGAAGATGGAAAGAATGCAGAGTGAAGTGATGTCAGTCTCTGTAACCCAGACATGTTCACAAATCATGACTCAAGTCTCACGTTAGAGACTTTAGCGATGTGACACCGTAACGTTTAGGCTTAACATTATTATGTCTATTTATAGTCATTTCACAGCAGATGAATTATATCCCAGTAAAAGCAAATCATATTGGTAAAAATAAAGAATGCAGTCATGACAGGATACAATTATTATTGCTTTACTGTTTCTTTGAAATGACCAAAGAACAATGGCAGTATTGCTCTTTTGACTAATATAAGCAAAACTCTTAAGCTTTAGTCTCTTATGCTACACAAACAAAGTGAACAAGCAGCTGGCACAGTGGAACACCTGAAACACTGACCTCGTCCTTTTTAAGGTCGCAACAATTATTTGACTAATCTTTTTTTTGTCCCAAACCAAGATTTTCAGTTTACTATCACATATGACAAAGATAACCCTCAAATGCTCACATTTAAGAAGCTAAAGTAATTGTGACCATCTTTGCTTGAATAATGTTGCACCTTATGTAAATTAAGCATATATTCTGTTTAGTTCAAGGTATTATAAGACCCTGAATTCAGATTACAACATATTGGACAAATCTCATAGAAGCTCGCTCTGAGATCAGTTCAGGTGTACCAAGGGTGTCAGCCCATCAGGTGCATAGTGTGTTACATACATTACACACAACATACCTCACATACAAAACTTTGCTTCAGCAGAAATGTTCACCGTGACTTATTACTCTTTTAGAGAGTCAAAGTAATTTCCCCTACTATTATGATCTTTCTGAATTTCCTATTGAGTCAGTAAAAAATGCATAGAGACACAAAAATGGAGAAATAGTGTGTTTGTGTACTGTGGAAACAGAAACAGCAGTGTCAGTGTTTGGACGGCATGAGAGCAAACTAGGATACAAACAGACGACCAAAGGAGCCAAAAAAAAAAAAGAGATGAGGCAAGACCCAAGGAGAAAGAAAGAGGGAGACAGATTAGCTCAGCTGTCTGCTCATAAAGCGGCCGAGGGGTGAGGCGCTAAGCCCTACAGTGAAAGCAGAGCTTAGGTGGGTGACACAGGGCAGTGGACCCCACTCAGCCCACAGTGGTCTGCAGCATAGGGCCTGCGCCAAAGCAAAGACACATGGATAAACAGTGGGAGATGAGGCTCCGCGCTTGCAAAGCCCACCGGGCTAAGACGGCCGAGCAGGCGGGCAGGCAGGCGTCACACCCCCCAGCCAGGAGTGGAGACAGGGGGGTTAAGGCTTAAGGCTTGGCTCCCTCACTGACTGACAAGGGACGAGGCGGGATTGCAGACATTGTGACAGTCAGTGAGTTCATCAGAAAGAATGTAGATTTATTGTATATTGCTTGGGCTCGGCTCAGGAGAATAAAGGCACAATTACATAGGGTCTTGGCATGCACCCCCTCTCTCAAAACACAGCCCAGGATGATCAATTACTCTGTCCCCACTCTCTCCACTGTACGCAAACACACAGCACCGTCCATCTCTCAAGTCGTGCCCTGCTGATGACTCCTAGTTAGCACAGCAGCCTGGGAATGACCTGTGATGACAAGGTCATTGGTATGAGGTGAGAAGGCCTGGTTCACCACTACTGCAAGACCGAAAGTAGCACAGGGTCTTTTAACCGCTCTGCATTTCACACACCGCCCGCGTCCCTGACCTCGTGGCAATTGAGGCATTAGCAGCTGCTGTTTTATGAGGTTCCCAATGTGACAACGTACATCCATCAACAGTATGCCATAAGTTATACCTACAGTGTATTGTAAGGGTGTTTATGTTGTTTGATCCTTGAAGAGGTGCAGGGGGAAGAGAGCTCTGACAATGTGCAGATAAATTATGAGACAGTAAAAGTGTAGATTTGCAATAAGCCTTTTAACACAGTTTATCTTCCCTTGGATATCCTATTGATAATATATACATATACAGAGAATAATACTGGTACTGTAAACCATTACATGTTTTCACTGATTTACTTAACAATAAACCAGTCTGCCTACCTTGATCTGTACAAAGCTCAGAAAGACCACACTCTATTGTCTGTAATTGAATGGCCCAGTCTGTAAAGTATGATGCCCCCTGTTGTTTACGATGGTCCTCGTCTGCTTTGATTTCCAGCATCATTTACTGAATTAAAGACCTGTTCTTCATTGCTTTGAGCTTTTGATACAAGGACTGACGTTTTGGACCTGGGGCCCATTCCTATCACACTCCGGTAGGACGGTAGGGAAACACCATTTCATCAACGTTTCACACATGGAATTGAATTTGCAAATGATTGATTAGTAATTCATTTTCACAGAGAAACCTTCCTTCCTACCTGTTTCTGGCTGCTACTAAAATATTTTTGATTAATCTGTTAATTATTTTCTCGAATAATAAAATAATAATTTGGTCTATAAAAATAGTGGAAAATGGTAT
The DNA here is from genome assembly GCF_004355925.1 of Anarrhichthys ocellatus. Lineage (NCBI taxonomy): Eukaryota > Metazoa > Chordata > Actinopteri > Perciformes > Anarhichadidae > Anarrhichthys > Anarrhichthys ocellatus. Next base: position 1,026,204 of record NW_022280082.1, on the reverse strand, counting down.
TCACAATTCCCTCTTCTAAGACTGCAACTAGCAAATATTTTGATGAGTGATCTGCATTGTTTTTATTTGTTGTTGGCTTGGTTTATTAAAATTAAAATAAAAAATGCTAATCACAGTTTACCATAGCCTGAAGGAATGTCTTCAAATAAAATCCAAACATAGTCCCTTTATTATGATATACAATGGTGGAACACAGCTAATCCTCACTTTGGAAAAGCTGCTGCTACAGAAGCGGGTTTGCTTGAAAGATAGCTTAAATATTTAATGCACTGGTCAAAAAGATTAATCAATTAATCGACTAATCTTTGCAGTGCTACTGCTGTCTGTAAATAAGGTCAAACTTTGGAACAACATAACTTTGAGTGTCAAATGACTTGGATATGAAGTTTGTAATAACCGTGTTTAAAACAACTTTTCTGAACCACTACAAATGTCACGGATTCATTCATTTGAGTTCTGGTCTCTCAGACCAAACAGGTCAGGCCGACTGTATCCATTTAATACCTCTGTCCTGTATGTTTTCTGTTCTGTCTCTTATTCCGTTTATTTTCCCTAACAGGGTTTCCTTGAGAACTAAATCTACTTAGGATTTATTGTTTCTTATTATTTCTCATCATTGGAAATAATAATCCTTTCACCTAATCCCCCACTCCCTCCCTCTTTTTCAGATCATATTCATCAAGATCATCCCCTCTGACAAAGCAAGAAATCAGCACAGTGGGGAGGTCTAACAGATCGCGTACTGGAACATGGGGGTTTCTTCCAAATCAAATCAGGTTTCTCTGATGTAATCAAGACGAGACGCCAAAGACGACGACATAATCTCCCAGGGACATGACTCCCTTGCTTGCACGTTATTAAAAAATGAGGAGGAACAAATCTTTAGATTGAAAGACTGGAAAAAATGAAATCATAATGAATTGGGGGAAACTGGGGCAAGGTGGATAAAGCCTTCAGACACAGATGATGGACAAATCTTCACTGTGGTTTTTGTGTGTGTGTGTGTGTGTGTGTGTGTGTGTGTGTGTGTGAGTGTGAGAGAGAGAGAGAGAGAGAGAGAGAGAGAGAGAGAGAGAGAGAGAGAGAGAGAGAGAGAGAGAGAGAGAGCGCAGACACGCATGTAACATGTTTGCATAGTTGCTTATATTTAATATTTCAAATTACTCAAGATCACGCTCCTGACCTGAGCTCTCCCTCTCTACCTCTGTGTAAATCAGGAGAGCAGGTCGTCCCACTAGAAGTCACTTAATGTTGTCGGATAATCTGTCTGTGTCTAAAGTGAGTGGTGGACTGTGATGCATCATGGATGGGCTTCTCATTCATTGGAGGGTGCACTTGCAATCAACACCCACATGATGGCACAATATGACAAACGTGGACACCAGCTATAGGAACTTGAGGGCTCTTTCTATTAATCTGACCAGATCTCACCATGATGAACAAAGTACCACATATAATGCATAATGTAATCAAGGCCAGTGTTGTTACAGTTACACTTAACTTTTATTCAGTGAGCTGATCTACAAACACACAGCTGTCACAACACAGATAATGGTAATAGAGTAGGCATTAACTGCAAAGGTATTTCTTGGCCTTCACCACCAGGTGGCCTTATCTGACCCTTAATGTTTGTTTTGTATGGTTTTGTATGGTTGTACTTGTAATGCCTTGTTGTTGTTGTAATGCATAACACCACAATATGGAGGCTTTTATGAACAGTTTTTCAGGTAGTTTGGGGGCATTTTATGTCTTATAGAGCAGAGACAGGACATAGACGTCATACCATTTGTTAAATCTGAAACTAGTGCCCACATTCACAATGACAGTGATGAGCATATCGGCCTACAGTATATGATACTTGATTCAAAATGATTTGGCTAGTATTTAATTCACTGCATTTACAAAAAATATTTACACATTTGCACAAAAATGTGTCATGACAAAAAAGTCGTACTAAAGTATGTATTGAAAAATGTATCTGGCAGCAACTAATTTATCTTTGATAAGGCGGTGATCTAACATAGCCGGAACCACACCGGGCCAATGTGTGGCTCACCATCCGACAAAACAGATCCTGCAAGACAAAGAGGAACCAGGACACAGGCCCAATGTGTATTGGAGTGGTGGTCACATATGTCAGACACATACTATTCTATTACGTTGGAAAAACATGATAAAAATAAATTGTGTAGTAAGTTGATAAAGTCATATTACATATTATATAGTCTGTCGAAAAAAGTAAAAAAAAAAAAAGTTATGTCAAAAAAGAAATTATGAAATACACCGATCCAATTTTTTTCAGTCAGTCCATCAGATATTAATTCTGTCATGGATACTAATACTTGGGCTTTGGATACTGGCTGAGACAGAGTAGCAATCCGGTCCCAGTGTTTCATTAACAAGCCTTATTCCTGGATGGAAGTGACTGGGCTCATGTTTTTATGTGTAAGGAAACATCAGGCTTGACTTATTGGCTGTCCTAACTTTGTAAAGAAAAATAGGCATATTATAGTGTGCCATTAAAAAAAAAATCACAATAGGCTAGTATTTCAAGAAGAAACGCAGTATTTTTGATAAATAAGTCATATATTACTTTGTAAAACCTCGTTAATTAAACAACAATACTAAAACAAGGAACCACTGGGCAAGTTGCAATCTTTCATTCATCCTACTTCGGCGAAATCCAAGTGTAGTTCTACCAACACTGATGCATGTGCGCGCTCCTGCAGACAGGGGCACACTTCGCATCAGAGGGTATCCACCTTAACGTGACAACTCCCGGGTCCTTGTGAGTGAAGAGTCACTGCGGAGGAAGACGAGCGAAGAAGGCGCTGTGATGGGCAGCATCGCGGGACTCGAGAGGTTTGACAGTCCGGGTAAAGGACGAGGTCTCCGCGTGACCAGACCCTTTAGAGTGGGAGAGCTGCTGTTCTCCAGCCCGGCGTATTCTTGTGTGCTGTCAGTAAAGGAGAGAGGCCTGTACTGTGAGTTCTGCTTCACACGGTAAGTGCTGCATGTGACAACCTATCTCCCTTTCTTTCTGAGCGTTACTTGATAGTTCATAAAGAGTTTCGTTTGCCTGTCTCACAACCCCTGTTGGTGATACCTGGCATCACGTGACGCTAATCTATTGAACTAGAGCCATATCCTCTGTTTTGACCTTATTGACCAGCAAACACACACACACACACACACACACACACACACACACAGAGAGAGAGCACCATATGCTCTTTGTCATACAAATTACACTCCATGAAATCTGTTTTCAGATACAATCTAATTGTTGAGAAACAAACTTCAACTGTTGATAAATCAATATATCAGTATTCAGTATGTAAAGGTATGAAATCAGTCTTTTGATTTGGGAATATTCCGTAAGGTTCATTGCGGATGATTTACATTGAAGCTACTATAATTTGTCCTCTCTGAATCCATGCTGTTGCTTTCATGATCGGACTTAAAACTGAAAAGTTGCTGAAGTCTAATTATGTGCTCAGTTTGGATTCTGTAAAATGACAATTTTTCTATTGTCACTATCAGATGAAAAGCCGCGAGCCTGGAAGACCTCTGCAGATACAGTCACATACAACACATTGTTAGGGAATCAATTAGGTTTTGATACAGCTCACTTCAATTGATACTGCGTGTAGAGTAGACTGCAATTCTGGGTTGCACCTGCACTTTACATCAGGTAGTGTGCTCCCAGCCAATTGTGTCCACCAACCACTAAGCAGCTTGTTGGACTTGGCCCGCCCCCCTACCGACAGTCTCAAAATGAAATGGGTGGGCTTTTTCTTTACTTTCCAATGTGGTGGAGAGAGACAGCTGGTCAGTCATAAGGTCAGCTCTATTAATACCACAGAATGTTTTAAAGCGCCTCGTTGCAGCAGTTCCGACTGGCCAGCAGCAACTGCTGCTTCTTGTTTCAGAGTAATGGAGCAGGGTATTTACACACGTACAAACTCAAGCAGCTAGATACTCAAGTACAAGTATATACAGATATACGTTCACAGCATTGAAGTCTGATATCTGCAGATCGATCTTTGTATGCAGGTTGACATACTCTGAGCTATGATGTCTAAAGTAAATTATACAAGGAAGTGTGAGGATCTTTCAGTAGCTTTCTTTCTAATCACATGCTGTTTACTGTCCATGAACTAATAAACCCTGTGTTTTGTTTCATACATAGGAAAGAGAAGTTGGCGAGATGTGGGAAGTGCAGGAAAGCCTCCTACTGCAGTGTGAAATGCCAGGTAGGACACAGTTGGGGGAGGGACAGAAAGACTCTGTAATGTAATGTGAAAGATATTGGACCTTGTTTTGCAGCTCAGAGCTCCAAACTATTTGTGTATTGCCTTTGCAACAGCTACTGTATGTTGAAAAACTAGCAGAGTCACTCAAGGAATGATGTTATTGGCTTGTGGACATTTTATCAGGAGTGAAATATCTCAACAGACAACATGTCCTTTATCTGATGCCACCCTCAAGCAAAACCTAACCTTTTAGCCCCATCAGTGGTAAAGAAGTTTTACAAGTTCTACCCCTTTTTCATTCATCTTTTTAGTTAGTTTTCTGGTGTATAAGGAGCATGTCACAACCATGAGTGATGATAAAGTAAATCAGAGAATGGAGAAGATAATAAAAAATCAAAATTGTTTGCTCTACCTTTAGATGTTCACAATTGAATGGGCTTTAAACTACCGGGTTGTGTGCTGGTGTGTTTGTGTGTAGAGAGGGGACTGGGCCATGCACAAGCTGGAGTGCTCTGCCATGAATGCATTCAAAGAGAAGTGGTGCCCATCAGAGATATCTCGCCTGGTGGCCCGGATCCTCGCCAAGAAGGTTGTACAGTTAATAAAAGACAAATTTTTGCGTTTTTTTTCTGGCATGTACTGTGGTTCATTGAGGTCATTTTTCTGTTAATTATGCCTCTTTTGTACAGAAAATGCAGAAAGAAAGATGTGTTTCTGAGAAGATCTTGCTGATTGAGGAAATACAATCACGTGAGTAATCGTCCTTTAACACAAATGCATGATTTTTGTCTTTAAATGCTCTTTGGGGAAAAACCCTTATAAGCTCTCCTGGAAAGTGTCAGATTCAGCATAAAGTGTCCAGAGAGTCTGAGTTTGTACTTCAGTCCTGAGGGTCACTAGATATCCCCTCTTAAAAAAAGCACAACCCATTGAGATTAGACTGAGCGAACCCCCCAGGGCCTCATCTATACATATATTCCTATAGGTGTGGGTCGAATGGGCCATCAGACAATGCAACGAGTGTAACAACTTGAATGGGAAGGAGCACTTTAGGCTAACACACAGAGTGGCTGTAATGCAAGGGAAATGGCGTTTGATCAAGTTAGTCATCTAAAGAGAACTTATAGTCGAGGTTCAGTTCAAAATCATGAATCAATATTCCCTGATGTTAAAGAATAATACATGTACACCTCTTTAGACCGCTCTTCATCTCTGCTTGAGGCTAGAGGCTCAAGGCTATTTTAGATGCAACTATAACACACCCGAATCTCCGATTGGATGTTGCTCATATCACTTCAAAACCAGATATGAAACAGGTTCACATCGTAATGCGTAATATCCAGTCACAATGCAAAGAGATTGGTTGTGAGAGATGGTAAATCATAAACATTTGAAGACAAACTGTGCAGGTTTTGCTCAAAGGTAGCTTTGAAAAGCAGCAGGACTCTAGTCTGGTCAATTGTTTTGTGCAGATAAGATTTCCTACAAATTACCCAAACTAGTATTTCATATAATAAAGGAAATTATGCATACTATGCTTGGTAAATACAAGTTAAAAAAAATACACATTTGATCAATCAAAATATCTATCCCTCCTCCTGTGACAGACGTGGAAGACGTAGATAATGAGAGAAGAGAGATGAACGAGGCAGATGTTGCCGGACTGCATCGTTTTTTCTCCAAACATTTGGAGCTTCCCGACCATAAAGACCTTCTCACACTCTTCTCCCAGGTACCACACGCACACGCATGTAAATGCTTTTTTTCTGGCCTTAGCATGGATTCAGTGATATTAACAATTTGCTTGTCCGTGACTTCCCCCATCAACCACTGGAGTAAAGGAAGGAAAAAGACAAATGATATATTTTGATGAAAAAAACTGCAAAAGATTGGTAATATGCACTTGCATTTTCTTTCTCTTTCCTGTGCCATTTATTCAACAGGTTGCCTGTAATGGTTTCACTGTAGAGGACGATGAACTGTCCCACATGGGTACTGCACTCTACCCAGAGTAAGAAGGAAAACTCACATGCCTATGAGCACATTTTCATTCTGTACTGTCACAGTACATATCACACAGGGCATTCTGCCCTCCCGACACAGCTTATTTTGTGTTTCTCAATGTCTCCGTGTTTTTCTCTCAGTGGCTTCTTTGGACATGTGTTAGTTCCCTCATTATATTTTGGGACATTGGTTCATTTAATTTGGACTTCAGTCATTGTTCTTGAAAAAAAACATACTGGAGAGGGACAGCCATGTTATTCCATTCATGTGGTGGTAAAATCGTCTCCCTGCTGTGGCTGATAAGTAAAAAAAAAAATGCTGTGTGAGGGTGAATTTGCCCTCTTAGCTCATTTTTAAGTTATTTCCACCCTGCCACCCAGATAATAGGAAGGTCACTAACATATTTAAGGGACCTTCGTGACTGCTGTAGATAAGTTGGCACTTTTCTCTCTGCTTCTTCTTCTTCAATTGTAAGAAAGTAGAGAGCTTGCTTGTTAGTCTCATCTGTTTCTTTCTGTCTGTCTCTTCACAGTGTGGCACTGATAAACCACAGCTGTCTTCCCAGCGTCATAGTCACATTTAACGGGACGTCGGCGGAGGTTCGGGCGGTGAAGAACATGAAGCCTGGAGATGAAGTGAGGAAAGGGGACAGCTGCCATTAGAGAGGGTTGGGTTCAGTTTTTTGTTTTTTTTCAAGTGTGTGTGTTGACGAGGGAGCTGTTTTTACGAGTGTGTGTGAAACGTGTCCGTCTGTGAGCTCCATTCAATTCAAATGTGGTGGTTCAGTGCGCAATGAATAGAAACAAAGAAGAATCACAAAATTACATTTAAACTAGTAGAGAACAGTATGTGTGTTATGTTAAAATGATACGATACTTCCTTGTAATCTTACAGTAATATACATGGATTGATCAAATTTGAATAACGTGTAAGTCAGGCGTTGTTTTCTGATTGTTTTTTGCCTCCTTGAGTTTAAAGGAATAATTCAACATTTTGGCAATGTGCCTTTTCGCTTTCATGATAGAAGAATTAGAAAGATACCACTCTCCACGATTAACTTAGCTTAGCATAGAGACTAGAAACAGGGAGCTTCAGCTAGCAAATGTGAAGAAAAAAAAAAAAAATCACATTATGTGTCACTTGTTTTAACAACATTTTGGGGTTATTTGCAGGGCACAGTAACTTCCTGGAGTCTTGTCATCGACATAAGGTTGCAAAACAACCAAAACACCGTGGGGATCAGGTTGTTACGGTTCCTTTGGACAGAGTCAGGTTAGCTGTTCCCTGTTTCCAGTCTTTGTGTTAAGAAAATCTAAAAGCCTGCTGTAGTTAGCTTTGTATTAACCGTACAGACATGAGTGATATCAATCGTCTCCTTTTACTCAACAAAAAAGCAAATAATCATATTTCTCAAATTATTCCGTTAGATCTTCAAACAAGCTTGATGGGTTTGTGGTTATAGTCTTTTTTTCAACACAGGTGGCTTTGGAGTAAAACATATTATGGATGAGATAGCATCTTAAAATGGAAAAGGCTAGGAGACGGAGATTGAAAGGCGAAGACAGGAGTGTGAAGGCTTTGGCATGAGCATCACTGCTGGTGTAAAGTACGCGGGCAATGACAGTTTACTCGTCAGTGTGACAAGGCAACGCTGTCGAAGAAGTGTGTGTGTGTGTGTGTGTGTGTGTGTGTGTGTGTTTTCTGGGGGGAGGCAGCTGATTCAAGAGGCCAGTGGGGTTATTTTCAGACTGATCTTCTAACCTGCAGTTTAAAATCTATCTGGCAGCAAATTGAGACATTAAAAAAAAAAATAAGTCAAGTAATGACAGTGTTCTTTACCAGTATTTAGGATTCTTGTGTTGTTTCCACCTCTAGGTGCTCATCAGCTACATAGACCTCCTCTATCCAGTTGACGACCGCAACAACAGGCTGAGAGAGTCCTATTACTTCACCTGTGACTGCCAGGACTGTAAAACCAAGTCCAAGGTAAGAAGTGCTGAGTGGAAAAAGAGAACATCATAGAACTGCAATTATAATTCACGTGTAACATTTAGAAACAAAACTTCATAGTTTGGTTGACTGTCGTGCTCCGTGTCCTTGTCTTCACCTCTAGGACAAGGAAAAGTTGAAAGTACGTAAGCGGAGTGACCCCATAGAGCCAGACGTCATCAGCAACATGGTGCGGTACGCCAGGAAAACCACCAGAGAGTTCCGGGCTCTCAAACACATAAAGAATATCCTCTCACTAAGTAACACCATCTCTTGTGTTGTACAACACAAGATCTGTACTTTTAATTTAATTCAAGGTGACCTGCTGGTAGGTTTAGTGCTTGTGAAGCGTTCTTAAGCGGACATTATTCTTCTGCCAAGACCCTAAAACATCTGATTATAGGATCAGAGGCCCTTCGATGTTTCAGTAAAACCTCAGCTTGTTTTGACAGTCCTTGACTCTGTGGCACCCCCTAGTGAGTTGCTGGAGATATGTGAACAGAGCCTGGAGGAGATGGGAGCCGTCTTTGATGACGCTAACGTCTACATGCTCCACGTGATGTACCAGGCCATGGGGGTTTGTCTCTACCTGCAAGACCCATACGGAGCTCTCCGATACGGCGAGAAGATCATCAAACACTACAGGTGACTAAGCAACAGATGCTTGTAGATTGCATTGTGGGAACTAAAAGTCAGGATGTCTTTGCCTGTTTGTTCAATTTGACGTCTTTTTAATCTGTCGCGTGCAAGTCCATCCATTTCTGAAAGAATATTACCTTTGAAAAACATTTTGTAAATGTTAATGTCATCATCTTTGCTCTTTAAAAGCAATGATTTAAGTCTAATCAGCATGTACGCTCTCTTTCCAATGCAGCAAGTTGTATCCCCCCTACTCTTTGAATGTGTCCTCCATGTATCTGAAGTTGGGCCGACTGTACATGGGCCTAGAGAGGCACTCAGTGGGTGTCAGCGCTCTCAAGAAGGTAACATGCACTGCTGACCTACATCAGACTTTTATTCTCCAATACAACAGCTGCAAGGCACTTTTAACCAATTGAATAAAAGCAAATACTAGGGAATCACTTCAAATTTCACTATGATATTAGTTTTGGTTCAGATACTAAAACTTTTTCCAACACCTTACTTACCTTTGACAAAACCAATGTTTCAATTTAACAAAAGAAACCGTCTTCTCAAGCAGCCATTCAATAACTTCACCTAAATAAAATTTGGTGTGAAATTTAATTAGGAAACTGTCTATCAAGGAACAAGTAACGATTATCGAGCATTTAGATGCCAACTTGGCAGTTTTCATTACGCATTGCTAGAGACACAGTTTCAGTTGGTACCAAAAAGGGAGTGAGGTTCGATATACCCAGACCTAGAAATCACGTACATACTGTACTTGCATGCTGTATAATGCTGTTAATTTATGTTCGTTTGTGTGTGTACAGGCAATGGCCATCATGGAGGTGGCTCATGGGAAGGATCACTTCTACTTGACAGAGTTGCGCAAAGAGATGGCACAAAAATGAGGAGAAAGTAAAGAATTGATGTAACGTGGCTGGCCCCCGAGGGACTGCAAACACTCCTTTGATTAGGAGCTTTACAGAACTGAAAGCACTTTCTATTCTTTTTGGTACTGAAGCAAAGAGAGAGAGCATTCGTGTTTTTATGCAAAGTTTAATGCATTAAAATCTATTTGGGATTTTCAGATGTTGGACTCTTTAATCAGTGTTGTGTATGCAAGAAGTTATTCGTTTGTTGAACGCAAGATATGTTTGTGCCGAGCATGCATTTAATGTGAAAATCTGACATTGTGAACACAATTGTTGACTGAGGTTGAGCATAAGATTATCCCAAATTGTTAATGATTTCATGCTTGTTGTGGCTTGTGACTGACCCGTCAGCTGGACCCTGTCATCCATCAGAGTGGAGTTGTTGACATATGTGTGTAGGGGGGCAACAAAATCCCTGTCAGCCAATCAGGACAGCTGCCTCACCACAAGGGTCCTATTAAAGCTGTGGAATGTACCCCAATCACAATGGAGGGCTGGTACTCACACAATGTGCTAATGCAAACACAGTGCTCTGCACTAATACATGTCTCCAGCACTGCGAGAGAAACCCTCTCCAACATACGCACATCATTACCAACAAATGGAAATTATTACAATAAATGCAAAATAAATGAATTTGTGGCCACGGTGTTAAAGAAAATAAGGCTTTATTGCATAATGAGCAAGTACGACAGCTTCATACATGTCTGGGGACAGAAAAACAAAAGGCTTGATGCACTGAAAACGCATATACAAAACATATGTACACAAACTTTGAAAGTTATTTGGGAGTTTTGCCAAAAGAGAAAATGAAGGGGAAAAATTAAATATAAACAAACAGTGGAATGCCGTGTGAGGAAATACCGTCACGAAGAGAACAGAAGTGCAACAAAACACTTATATGTCAAGAGAGCATAAAGCTTTTACTTATTTGAGAATATATACATTAAAATATAAAAATGCATGCATAGTTTATTATGTTGCGGTATTTTTAGGGTACCAAGTCAAGAAAAGAAACTATATAAAAAATATTTGTAGAAATTGTTTTTTTCACATGCCCATTATGTACAAAGTCACTTTGGACATGGCTGGCGTTGCATCACGATTCAGAAAAAAAAGAGAAAAAAAAAAGAATATTTAAGGTAACATGTAAAAGGAAATTCTTGAGTGTAATTTTTATGAATGGGATCAAGGAACATGGCAACAGATTAACGTATTGGGCTTGGATCAGATACTAAAGGCTGCATATTTTTGTGTCACTTTTATACTATTCTTTAAAAAAAAAAAGCATTCTCCTACTGTTCAAATCCTTAACCGAGAGTTAGGTAAGTTATATGACATGTTTTAGTTGTTCTTATAAGAAAACACAAACTATTAAATTTAAAGATTTAATCTTTAGAGGTAAAAGCTTCTCCTGGTTTCATGTTTCAATAAGGCACAATGATTCAGTGTATACAGTATCAAGACCCATTTCTCTAATGACTACGAGCTGTGAAATGATACATTTATAAATTATCCAGCTAATTGAATAAACACTTTTTAAATGCTTTTAGGTCAGAAATGTGAAAAGGACACATTTGATCATAAGGAGCTGCAGTATTAAAATGAGCTTTGTGTGTGCTTGTTTATGTGTGTTTGCATGTGGAGGAGGATCTCAATAGAAATCAATCAAGGAAATTGGGAGCGGCCCTATTGACGTTAACAAAGAAGGCTTTTTTTCCGAAAATTAAGACAAGTTCAAAAATGAAAGATAAAAGTTGACGGGGCAAGGATCAACATGCTTGTCAATGCTCCGTTCAATGGCAAATGTGACCAGAATCATGATAGAAATAAATAAACACATTTGTTACAATGTTGAAGTAAATATTTGCTGTATTAATCAATACTCTGTTAGAAATAAAAGCAACATTTTAGAACAGTGATTTAAAGAATACTTTTGTTTGGCAAACTCTTTCAGAGTGTAGAAAATAGTATTAATACTGCTGAGAAACGTAGCAGGCAGGCAATCTATCCCAAATGAAAATGAAACACAGATGAACACTTGTATGAGGAAAATGCACGTACATGCATTTTCCAACAGAAGGACCACGTCCAAAAAATGAAACCCAGGGGGGAAAATAACTGCTTACAAATATTAGGAGAAATGGTCGTCAATTTTTGTACAGGCCTACACAAATCCTTTCCTCCTTTGAGGTGAGTTTGTATGAAAATCCATCAGAAGTTCCATAAACTGCCACATAGAAAACAACGTGAATCTCTGCATCTGCTTCCAACCATCAGTTACCTGCTTCTGTTGCACAGTCCTCATGCTAATTTGAAGTACCATTGTCGTCGTCTGGTGCCATTCTGCGACGGTCAGCGTACCCGGGCTCAGATGAGGCGGGAGTTCTTGAGGAACTGAATGAGGACCTGGTAGACAAACTTGTACTGGGAAATGGTCTGCACCATCAGCATCCTCTGCTGCCTCAGCCCTGACAACATGGTGGGAACCTCCACGGGCTGAAGGAGAGGGAAGAAGAGAGAGACTGTAAAACTAATTCTGTGCAGTAACAAGGCTACATGCGGTGTATCTTTTAGGTAACTCTGCGTCCAATCTTTTTTTAAAGGGCTGGTATGTAGGATTTAGGGCTTGTCTAGTGGCAGAAATGGAATATGACATTAAGAAGTATGTTTTCTTTTGTGTATTATCACCTGAAAATAAGAACCGTTTTTTTTCGTTTCCTTAGAATGAGCCGTTTGTATCTGAATACAAAGTTCAAAAAAGGACAAACCCAACACTGGCTCTATGTAGGGCTATTCATGTTTTTGCGGCTGCCACCGCAGTTCTTCTTGGCACACGGGAGAAGTTTCTGTCGGTTGCAATCTGCAACCTCACTGCTAGATGCCACCAAATCCTACAGACTGGCACTGTAAGTCACACAGCCTGCATCTTCATGGGCAACTTCCTGATTTACAAAATGACCGACTTGTATTTTTTTCACCCCAAAAAGTGATACTTGTGATACATGTATCTCGTCAAAGAGAAGCTGTGATCCTAAACATGACTGCCCATTCCAACTCATTGCACACTGTAAGTCCACCCACCTCATTGTGCTCCAGGCAGCTGATCATGAGCTCAGTGAGGAAGACCACTCCGGTGCGACCCACCCCGGCACTACAGTGAACCACCACGGGAGGATTGAGGCTCTTCGAGGTGTCCAGCATGGAGTTGGTGTGTCTCCTTACAGACTGGATCTCCTCCAGGTAGGCTGCAGGAAAGAAGATGGAAACAAACCGTAAAACAGTCATTAAATAATGACCGTATACTGATTGTTTCATCACTTTTTGTTGTGTCTTAAAATTTCACACAAACTGATAATGGTGACACTCACAGAGGAATCCCTGGACATATTCGGGACAGCCCTGCTCAGGCCAGTCAGTGTACTGCAGGTGCCAGACTGTCCTCTCCTGGCCAGACAGCAGGTGTTTCACCTTTAACCCCGTGGTGGCGTAGCAGCCCGAGTCGGTGCGGAATTTGGTGGTCACCTTAAACTTGCCATGAGTGGCCGAGTTGTGTTTGGAGCCCAGTTTGGGCCAGTAGCGGTGACTCTTGGATCGGCCACCCTCCTGGATCGAAGAGAGGGAGAAGATGGGAGGATGAGGATAGAAAAAAAAAAGAGGAAGAGACGGGATGAGGGAAAATATATGATGAGCTCGAACATATAAAACATAAACATAAAGAGGCACACACACACTCACTGCCATCCTATTTTTCATACAGAGGCAGATGCCAGCTGTCTGACGCTGAAAAATGTCCACATCTGAGTGTGCCATATGTATGTGTGTGTGTGTGTGTGTACCTCCTCAGCAGTAACCATGGCGATGACGTTGACCCCCTGCTCCCAGACCATCTGCCAGAAGTCGGCACAGGTGTTGGCTAGCGGGCCCTGGGTGGCAATGTAGTGCCACTCCTCCCCTCTGATCATCACCTGGGAAAACACACACACACACACACAAAGAATCAATTAGTGCATGTGGAGATTACAATGAACCTACACATGAATAAATGAGCTAAACTGCTTACTAACAACCACATTTGAATTAAATAAAAATGCACATTAGCCAGAAATGAATGACTTTCTAAATATATTCAATATTAAGCGCTTATTTATACGTAGACAATATTCTCATCCACCACTGGAGGGCAGTATAAACATCATTTTTTATCGACAGTTTGATTCTTTTCTCACACGTATAAAACCCTTCTTCTTTGGCTTTCTTTTGCGTTCCCTCATTAACAATCACAAGGCCACACACAGCACTGAAAAACCTTCCCATCTTCAATAAACTCCAAATCACATAGATGTCGGAGTGCCATTACACAATGAACATGTCCCAGCTAATTCCTCAGGCCACCTCATGACTGTAAACACTGTATTAAGAGATGGATAGGGAATAAACAAGGTCTTTTGTTCTGTGGCAGCTACCTTAAATGACGGGGAAAGTAAGAGGGTTACACCGTGATAGGCGGCGACTCAGTGCTGCTTTGGTGAACTGCAAAGTCATGCATACACACAAGCTTGTGCACACATGCTGTTTGCAACTAAGCATGAATAGAACGCTAGTGAGAGCAGCTCACGTTGACTTAAGAGGGTTTGGAGTTTGGACCACATTCTTTGGGAATTCCACAAGCTCTGTGAGCTTAAAGGCACAAACAGCCTTCAACAGATGCCTTTCATCCTTTTCCTCCGAGCCATTCGCTGCTTAAGAATGACCACAACGAAGACGAGCAGAGAGCTGAAAGTGTCGAGTTTATGCTCTGTGTTTTAATTTGATGGTGTGTGATGTGGGTGTTGCAAAGCATTTTGAGACTGTAAAACTGTGATCAACTTGAGCCAAACACATAAACTTGAAACACTTTGGTAAAACAGTCAAATTAAATAATAGAATATTTCACAGTCAATATCATTCTCTCCCTCCTCATTGGTTCACAATTCAAACTGATGGATAATACAATCCAGGCCGTCATGTTGACAATGTACACATCCAATGTTGTATGATCTTATCCATCTATGGGTGTGTTTCCATGCACATTTTAGATTTGCATATGAAAATTTTAACGTTGGGCTGAGGAGGGAACAAACAGTTGGTGTATCGATAAAGGCTAAATGTAAGGAAAACAGACTTGGTGAATAAATCATGACCTACACGTTCAGTGAAGAGACTACAAATCGCACCGGCTGAAAACATAACATCCATGTGGAGCGATGAGGAAACGGTCTCATGAAACAAACATGAATGCCATTTGCATTGTTGTTCCACACTTTGAGGTTTTGACTGCTGCTGGTGTAATGACATTATTATTATCTTCTTCTGCAATAGCAGAATGGCATCCGACTGGAGGATTTGAGAGAACTAACAGATTTCTATTGACAGTAGTGGATGGAAACGCACATTGATTTGCATTTCTTTTTAACACTTTTCTGGTTGGGGTGTCACAAACTTTTCTGATTTATGTGTCATGAATATCCCCCCAAAAATAGTATGTCGTGTATGGCGTACATTGGACGATATTGCACACACAAAAAGACCTCCCTACCTTTCATGATTTAAAACAGTGAAAGCATCACATGAATTAGATAAAAGTCTGGATTACAAGGTAGGTGCTGTAATCATCACTTAAATTCCTTTTTAACACTTTTTTTTTTAACATTTTACCCTTGACCCCTCGAGCACACCTTGATATGCGAGGCATTGATGTAGCCCGTGTTGTTCTCTTTATTTGGCACAAGCTCGACCCGATTCTCTTCGTAAGGAACGACGTCACGGAATCGGTTGCGCTCTGTGTTTTCGGGCAGAGTTGCTGTGGTGAGAACACAGTCCGCCCTCTTCTTGAGCACCTGCTCATACTCCGTGAAGACCCGCTCCTCTTCCAGCTTCAACTCCAAGGTCTTACACTGGACAGACAGAGAGAAAAGGAAAGAGAGAGAAGGAGGGGGGGGGGGGGGGGGGGGGGGGGGGGGGGGTGTTAGTCATTCACATATATATACGTCAACATTTCTAAACTCTCGTCAGTACTCACAGCTGAATACTGACTTCAACATCAAATAACTCAAAGCATGTGTAATGCATCAACAAAGCTGTAAAAACAGTGGTGGCATTTATTCTAATGGGGGCACATGTTTATTAGGCCAGTCATGTTTGAGGAGGGCAGCATCTCTGTCTCGCTCTCTTTCAATCACTTTCTGTGTGGCTCGCTGTCTCTCCGTCGGGTCACATTCTTAACATACCAACGGGCCTAGAGGCGATAAGCACCGCCATGCCACGCGTTCCACAGCCCACTTAGGGCTTGCCCCCTTTAGCTTAGCAACAGTCTGGACAATGGCTGGGTTTTACACCTCCACACTCAAAAAGGGAGCCAACAGACAGGATTTGCAAAACTAAATGCATTAAATAGTGCGATTATCAGAGACTGTCTATGAGTTTTATAGCGACAACCTTCAGCCAAGCTTCCTTTATCACCGTCAACAGGTGAGAAATGCGAGTTAAAAAGGTCTGATGTTAATCCTCTAATCATAAAAATAGGTTTTACATTTAAGCCTGGAGGGTGTTTTTTGAAGAAGAGATTCTTAAACCAGAAAAGCAGCAGTTGTAAGATTATATTTTCAGTCAAAAATGGTTTATTACCTTATGAGCAATTGTGAGCTTGTTTTGAAAAAAATTAAACTTTTCATATTATAATGCTTATAATGCATCCCAAAAGGTTTGGGCGGAGTACAATCTACTGAAATATAGCAGCAACACAAAATGAAATAATTTCAACCATAACACTTTGCTTTTTTTAAAGTTATCTATCAATCAACAGCACACATTGTCTAACTGAAAAAGCAAACAACAAATGGCATTTTCTTCGTGATACACAATTAAACACGTGAAATCTTAGAAACTCAAGCACATATATTTTACAAAGTAAGAGCAATCATCTTACCCGCTCGTCAGTAGCAGCCTTGGCACTTTCGTCTGCAGGACTCTCGGAGACAGGCATTCGGGCCACGTAGAGGCCGTTGAGCGCAGCCATCATCAGCGGCCTCTTCATGGAGTCCACAGACATCTTCTGTCTTTCCAGCGTCTTCAAGAGAGAGGAAAATCCTGGTGTCATGGGTACAGGTACCGGCAGCATTGCAAGACTGACTGACCTGCACTGGCCTGAAAATGGTGAGCACGCACATGTGAGTGTTTCAAAGTGGGTGGGGAGATTTAACATGCATATTAGCGTGTGTGTGTGTGGGTGTGTGTCCTGTTTGTAGGGCAAACCTGGCCGTACCAATCCACTTGTATTCTGTCCAAAGGTGTGAAATAAAAAGCCCTGAATGTAGAGCCTATTAATAGTAGACTTGCAGCTTGACCCTTCACCCTTCTTTCGATGCTTTCATCCTTGTTTTGTCCTCTTTCACATATTTTTCAGCTCTCTTTATTCCCACCTACCTATTTGGCCTCCCTTTTCCTTAAAGAACACACTCTGTCACCGTGTCTTTTTTCCTCTCGACCACGCTAGCCAAAGTCTGACCCACATTGCCCGGTCCCTACTTCCTCCAAGGATTACCTCACCTAATCTCTGCTGCTACTAAACCCCCAGGTCAGCTCCTCCTCCTTCCTTCCCTGTGGGACAGTCAAAACAACAGCTTGGGGGTCACCAGGGGTGTCCTCTAGATATGAGATAAACCAGCTGAGGGATAACTGTTTCAGACTTTGAATTTCATTGACTCGCGCAATAAAACCGCCGGCCACACCAGGTAACTCTTGAACAGGGAGGTTTCTCTCAACTAAGTGAGGCGATTATATGATTTGACTCTGGTGCTGTGTCAAATGTTTGTGGCTTAACAAGAACACCCAACCCAAAGAATAATCTGAGGGATTTATAAAAGGTTTTAGCGGCCTGGGGGGACTCGGAGCCTAGTGCTACCCTCTCAGGTGCTGAACCCCGGATTACTGCTAATCAGGAGCTATGAAGCTAGCTAGCAAACAACAGACTGAAATATTTAAAACTGTATCAACATGGAGGGTGTTTGTTTGTCTAGTACAGGATGATGTGCTGCATTGAAGTTTCTGTTGAATGACTTTTATGTGTCAAGATCTGGCATTGTGTTTAAAGCTTTGGTACATACCATTTCCGTAACATCACTAATAAACAATGACGTGTTTTTTTTGATTGATACAATTAATGCTTGTACACAGAAATATTTTCATGTGTGTAATATTCACATACATGTATACATACACACATAAATACATATATAATTATAATATTGGATGTATATTAAATATGAATTATTGATTTTGTTCCTGTCTTTTAATTATATATTCATCTATATCATAGCATATTATTATATTTATTCTGGTCTTCCCCATTTTTTTATTTTCATGTGCTCATAATATTACTGACGATATTATATTACTGAAAATATTCAATTACAATTTGTCACTATTTCTGACAATTTTATTACGTTATTGTGACACACAAACACACACACACAGTTCTTCCATACAATGACTACATGATGTTTGCTGGCCTGTATTCACTGTTCTTGTCATCCTCTTGTTGTTCTGTTTATGTACGTACGTATTGTCCCTTGTCTTGCAATAAAAAAAAAAGATATATATTTCCATGGATTTTGTTATTATTTTACTTTACACCAGAGATTCTCTGAGCCCAAACTGTCATCTTCAAATTTTGTCCAAAACACAGAGATATTCTATACAGATTGCAATAATATACTAAAGCCATAATACTTCACATCTGAAACGTTGGAAGCACCAGTGTTTGCCGGTTTTCGGGGAACATTGTTGTCATATTATGTCAATTGACAAATCAATTAATTAACTTACCATTTCAGCACTGATAAATAGCATGTATTGTTAAAAATAAATGTTGGCACTAGCATAAAATAAAAGAAGTCAAGGCATTGAATTACTGAAGGATTATCTTACCCTCTGAGCAATCTCCCGCTCCACTATGCTGTCCTCTAAGGAGAACATCTCCGACACCGGCCTCTCTTTGACCGGCTCCTTCCTCACCCTCTCCTTCACACTTGTCAGGTCTGGTTCTGAAATGGATGGACCTAAAACCGCCCCATTCACCCCACCCTGGTCCCCTCGGGTTAGTGTCCCACCAGCACCTGCACCACCACCACATCCAGGCCCGCCGCCACCTGGGCTCTGCCCAGCTTTGTGCGCTCTGCTCTGGGCTTGGTTTGGGTCCATTGTTCCCTGGTTGCTCTGTGGTCCTTGATTATGGTTGTGGTGGGTAGTGTGGCTGTGACTGTGGCTGCGGATTTGAGCATTGCTAGGAGGTCTAGGAGGACCAGGGTACTCTGGAGGGGGTTTGTTAGGCAGCTTGGCCAGAGCAGCCTGGAGCTGAGCGCTAATGCTGATGTCCTCATTGAGACCTGGGATTTGAACATCCAGCTCAGGCCTCTCCTCTTCCTCTTCCTCCTCTTCTTCACTCTCACTGCTGTGTATGAGCATGGTAGCATTGGAGAGAGTCTTTTGATGCTGATAGGCCACTGGCCCAGGTGGTGTTACAGAAGACTTAGGTGATTTCTGGGCAGGCATCTGCATGGACAACTCTTGGAGCTGTTGAGGTGGAGGCTGAGGTTGTGGCTGAGAGGATTGAGGCTGAGGAATGGACTGAGGCTGAGGGGGCATTACATGTTCTCTGAGAGTATTCCTCCGATGAAGGGGAGCATTTATGCTCTTCATCACAATGCCCTCCATCCCTCCTCCTCCTCCTCTCATGCTGCTGATCACCTCCATGCTGTGTCTCTTGCCCAGGGTGGAGCGGTGCTTAGCAGCTGCAGTTAATGGTTCACTAACCTCCTGAAGGGACTGGTGCACCACGGCCGAGCTGTCCGGCTGGAAGGTCTTGACCGACAGCTGCACCATGCGGGTAACCAGCTCTGGACTGCTTCCCCCCATGCAGCGGTGACGGTGGCTGGCCAGGTCTGGCGTGCTGGTGGCCGGGCGGAAGGAGCTGGAAGGGTAAGGCGGAGGAGGGCGCGACATGTGGTTTCTCAGCATGTTAGCTGTAGCTGTATAGCTTCCCGCATTGTTCCCCTGTTTGGTATTCGCCAGCTCAGGCGTGCTGACCGTGTGAGAGATGGAGCTTCCTACACCTCCACCCCCGCCACCGCCTCCACCTCCATTAACGCAGGGTGAATGACAGGGGCCCTGGCTGCTGGCTGGTCCTCCCTGATGAGGGCCATGGGACACTGGCTTACTGTAGCTGATCTGCAAGGCAAACATTTAAAGTAAAACAGTGTGAGATGTAGACACGAGCAATACATTTAACAATATCAAACACAGATAATTCACCTCTACCTGTTTGCCATAAGGTCCCGGGCTAGGCCCCAGGCCATGATAAGGGCCCCTCTCCCTCATCTCTGGCTGGCTATACACCAGGGCCTCAGGCTGGCGGTAAGCACAAGCATTGCTGATGTTCAGACTGCGCAGCGATTGGCTGTGGAGGTCATGGTGAGCGGGGAGGATGCGTCGCTTCTGCCGCATGACAGCATCATACTCGGGCGTGGGCCGGTAGGATGGCGCAATGATGGCGCTGTGGCGGTGGCTGGGGATGTAGTCGGGGCGCATGAGCTCGCTACCGGGGATGCTGAGGTTGGAGGACATGGGAGAGGGTGGGACGAAAGTCTGGGACTGATTGAGCGAGCTCAGGCTGGGGATGCTGTACATGCTTCCATTGGGCACGGTACCGTTACGAAAGGGAAAGTCCACCGGGCAGCGGTCCAGACTCGTCTCTGACTTGTAGTAGGGGTCGTCATGGAAGATACTGTCTAAAAACCAGAGGGAGGAAGAAGGAATGAAAATGCTGTTTTTTGTAACAGTTAACACAGTGGAGAGTGTTCGATCTAACAAAACAAATTGAAAATCAAGAGAAAAAAACAAATAACATCAGGAAAAAGGTGGATCATAATTTCCTAAAAAACCTAAAGTTGAGTGTACTGGAGTAGTTCTGGTGTTTTCCAGTGTTTTGATTTACAGTCATAAGCAGTAAACAGTATTTGTGGCACGGTCGAGGTGTTTCTGATGTGGCAAAAAATGATCATAGTTTGGGTCTGGTTCACTGCAGTACCGACCACATTTGAAACAATTCTGAATATTTCCTCCAATTAGTTAACCAACAACTTGGAACAGGAAAGATTTGGAATATTTTCATCCCACCATAATGAAGGAGAAAGTGGTATGCATGTGATTCCTCTTTACTAAACAAATAGAGCATTCTCTCAAGTGAAACTATCTCAAGCCCACAAGCAGGCAGACATACATAATCTCCGTCCACACAAACGGAGAGTGATGCCTTAGGTCACACTACAAAATGATCTCACACCCACGCAAGGCAGCACACCCAGAATGGTTTTTCCACTCGCTCGGTTTTACTGTCAAGCCGACATGAGTGAAGCTCCTCGGATTATAACGCCGACTGAGTGTGTGAACATGTCAATGAAAGAGTGAAGCACAAAATGAGGTCACTGCTCTCTGCACCACAAACGCTGAGCTCTAATTGGCTGGGAGATAGTTAAAATACAAATGGGCTGTGAGTCACACGGCTGACAGGAAAGACACAATTAGCTCCATTGTGAACTGCTCCAGATATCATCAGGGAGGCTAAAATCTTAAATCACACTGCAGTCACAGCAGTGAGCTGGAGGACTGGAAATGACTCTAAATGTGTTTGTCTGTGTGTGTCTGCGTTTTACACGTACCTTGGGAGCTCTGTGTGTCCTGATAATGCTCTCCATACTGGGAATGCATTGACTGGAAGTTACAGGACTGGGGCCGCGGCTGAGTGAAGAAACACATTCAATGCAATTAAGAAGGAGCAATTCATTTTTATACTCCATTAAATTGTGCATATCGTAACAAGCTGCGCAGCGACTCAGATCTACTCTAGGGCTGTGGAGTCTCCAGACAGACAACTGAGCACTCGAGTGGACTGACTGAACAGCTATTGTGCCACATTTAGCCAAGCCATTGTCTGGCCAGCAGGGAGGGAGACGCACAAATCACTGCCTTCATTGTCGCACCGGAAATCAGACCAAGCAACACCCTTGCAAACTTTCCAACAACACCCACCACACCACCAAGGCATGTTAAAACCAAGGCTCCATGGCACAATTAAGTACGGCCCCGAGTGGGAGAGCAGGGTCAAATCTCTAACCACAGCCGTTTCTGTCTTCCCTCCAAAGTTCTCCCTCTGCCCCCTGCCTTCTGGTCTCATTCAGTGTCAAACCACTGAGAAATAACCAGTGATAATGAACCATAACAAAGCAAGCAAAGGCTGCCGACGGTACCAGAGATAGGCGGTGGGTCCAAGTGGGTCTCCTCCGGATTGGTGCAGGTGAGTGAGTGGGCCTAAAGAGAAACAAAAAAGTTGTTTTTTTTATTTACATAACTTACGACAGGTTGGTGAGCTCTATTTTAAAAGTTAAATGGCAGATAATTCAGGATATATGTGGTATATGTGTTCTGATTGGCCGTCTGCTGGCCTCTCCGGCGGCCTCGAGACTCACTCTGCACAGATCTTGTTCTGTTTGTAGAATTTGTGTCTGGCCGTGAAAAGACGAGCGATGTACTTGGCCATTTCCATATCCTCCTGCAGATACAAACACAGAGAGAAAAACATTGATATTTTGAACTAACTAACTGTATTTATAGAAAACCAAGACCAAATTTGCCAGTGTATTTGTATCTGTGCATGGATGTCTTGGAATGTGTTTGTGTTTTTTTTTAATTTAAACTTCCAACTAGAAACCTTGTATAAAGCGTGTGTGCGTGCGTACGTGTGTGTGTGTGTGTACCGAGACCACCCGCAGACACAACACTCACCATGTGAAAAATGATGGTGTCATCTCTGCTCGTTATCTCCACTGTGATGGCTGACTTGTTGTGCGCTATCGTGCCGATGTCCTTCCACCTGTCACACACACGGAAACACAAACAAATGCACACAAGGATTGAATTTTCCCACAAAATTCATCATACTTTCTTACATATTCATATATTTGTATTAGCCCTGCTACCTCATGATCACTAATAGGACGAAAATTCATACAAGCTACAAAAAATTGATAAATACGATGGAGGGTGAGGGGCTTACTTGTGGAGCATGATGGATCTGCCATTCCTGTGTTTGACAAACACCCCGATGAAGGACACACCGATGAAAATATCGTTGGTGTAGTTGTCCTGTAGAAGAAGAGTGAATATCAAAAGGATTAAGTAAAGTCCTCTCACATTCAAATAAACTGGTGCGTGTGTGTGTGTGTGTGTGTGTAGGAGGCTGGGGGTGTTCTGTTATTCGTCTACCTTTGCAGGAAAGCTCTCCTGCCCAAAGCCGTCCAGTTTCTCCACCTCCTTGATGTACAGCAGCTCTGCCTCAGCGGTCTGCATTCGACTGGAAAGTACAGACAGATATAGTACCTGGTACTAGGTATCTCATCGTCTCTGAACCGTTTTTACTCGCTCTTTTTCTTTCTTCTTTTTTACATGTTCATGCCTGAAGCTGACTGGGCGCCCTCACATGGTAGAGCTGGCGCTCTATGTACAAAGGCTGAGTTCTTACTGCATCAGTTTGAATCCAACCCGCGGCCCTTTTCTGCATGTCATCCCATCTCTCTCCCCCCCTTTCCTGTTTATCTGACTGTATCATGAAGGCACAAAAAAGCCACACAAAAAAAATAAATAAAAGGTGTACCAGTGACTCTTGTGCTCCTCAGCAACTTTCTGGGTCCACTCTTCCAGCACCTCGTCTCCGTTAGGCCAGTTCTGAGGGAAAGCACAGAAGTGAGCAAAACATCAGGCAGCAAATCAGAAAGAGATGGAAGAGGTGAATATGAAAGGAAAGAGAAGCAACAGGTGATAAAGGATTTATGACAGATGTCACAGTGAAGAACTATTTCACTAAAAACAGTGGTGAAGCAATGTACATCAAGTAGCTGCCAATGTCACTGAGTAATATAGTGTTCCATTGATGTAATACATTTGGTATCCACTGGATCTTTATCTCTCTCTTTTCCCTGCATGTCAATCAGCTATGCAGAGGGAAGAGGTACCCAGGTGACACAAGAATTGTACACACAAAGACGCACACAAACACACACAGGCAACACACAAAGACACACACTTTTGAACAGTGAAGGTTTGAGGACTCACCACTGGGAAGAGCACATACTCCCGGAGGAAGTCCTGCGACATGAAATGAGTGAAGTCTCCAAAGTCAGCTAGAAAATACAAACGCATACATTTTATTATCTTTTAGGGGGAAAGTCTATTTGAATGTGTATGACCATCATATTTTTCTAAATCACATTAGCTGAAATGTATCGTCTGCAGGGTAACATTCACACTCCAGATTGTATGAACATTGCATATGTTTTTGTTTGCCTTCATCTAAAAATTATTATCTGCAAAAGATATGGTGAAATTGTAAACATTCCTAAAGGAATGCGTGTGCCAAAGATATTAACTCATGAAGATAACATGTTAGGATAATTACAATTTCCAATAAATGATAAAGTTATTATATTTTGATACAGAGTATATTGATGAATGTTAAATTGCTAAACAGATTAAAAAAAATTATTTTATTGTGGCTAAAGGCTTATTTTCAAGTTTTTAGAGAATTAATTAACATTTCAAGAGAAGCAATTTGCTACCACATTATGGGGGGGCACATTTCGGTATATTTTAACTTTGGCTAATAGTCTTTTATTCAGAATAACATAAAAGTAGCTTAACTAGCAAACTAATTAGTACACCACTGATCTCCCACCTGCACAACACTTCCATAACATTGTCAGGCCTCCAGATGGGGCCTTTAAGTACATCCTAAGTACTGTTCTGATGTCTGTCGGACAAAAGGAGGTGTAGCGGAGGATCCTCGCCTCCCGACAGATAAGCGTCTTCCTCATACTACTAAGGCTAACCTTGGAACTAGCGATAAGCAAACTGTCTGTTTACATTCCCCCCGAGACACAGACAGCACCCAGGAACAAGACGGAGGAGATGGAGTGAGGGTGTGTGTGTGTGTGTGTGTTAAGACTGATACCAAAGGAACTCAAGTGGACTGGGCTCTCCCAGTGGTATGCAGCCATATTAGGTAGTGAAGTCGAGATGACCTGAGAAAGTGTGAGTTTGTGCTCACTCTTTCTCTCTTGTGCCGCCTGTCTCCCTCTGGTAGATAATTCACATGAGATGTTTGTTCATGCATATGTGTGTGTGTGTGTGTGTGGGGGGGGGTGTGTGTGTGTGGGGGGGGGGGGTCTTACCTTGCACTGCTAGGCCAGCTAGTCTGATCCCCTGCTCTACTGTGCAGTGGAGACGTCCATCCAACACCTCCTTCTTCACCTGCAGGTAATACTGATACCTTGAGAGCAAAGAAAGAAAGAAAGAAAGAAAGACAGAAAGATTAGCATGCTGATGTTAGCCTTTAGCGGTGACTAAGTACAGCATTACGGAGTTGGTACCAAGACTGAAGACTCGTACTCTTGCTGACACTTCATACCACAGAGCCGTTCTACCAGCTAAACTGTACAAAACATCTAACGAGCTGGGTGGTAGCACAGGCACTCTTATTAGCTTTCAGGAACTCACCAGAATTTGGTTGGTGGTGGTTCATGTTATTTTTCCAGCTAGCCACACTGTCTCTGAACACCACTTATACAAAATCGAGTTGGAAAACATGATGGGTTTCAGTTCAACACAAAGAAAGCAAGAAGAGTTGTGCTCAAGGCGTTGCACATTAGTAACAGAAGGATTGCAAACATCCAAAGAGACACCACAGAGACGTACTCTTCTGTTTCTGGTTTGTGCAACAGAAAGTATGCGTCAAGACAGTATTGGCAACAGCGTTAGCCGTTTAAAACAATGCCAGAGAAGCCTGTTGCAGAATCCATGTGAGGAATGAGTGAATCACCTCTATTTGAAATACCAGTGAGTCATTTATGACTTGAGAGGAAAGCCAAATGTATACCAGTAGGGGCTAAACAAAACCGTTTTATAGGTCTGTATATTTTTGTCAAGTGACATGGAGCTGGCACTAATAAGGACTTTTATCTTAGGTAGGACCGACACAAGCTGGACAAAAGAGCAGTATTATAATTGCAAATGTGAAGCAAACTGGGGACTCTGCGGTTTTGGGCAGTGGTGGTTTTGCCAAGTGTAAGCCGATATGATGACACACTTCAGATCGTTGAGTCCACTTGCATCGTTCACATAATGTGGTAAAAAAGTCCCAAAAACCCCAGAGGCTGAAATACACTGAGCTCCTTCAGTTTCTGAGCTCCTTTTGTCCACGTTTAGCCGCAGTCCAACTGGATGTTTGTCTTTTGGAGAATGGACTGTGGCCACACAGGAGGAAAGAGAGAATTGTCAGGGTGACCGGGCTCAGCGGCGTAAAAACTCGCACACCGTTTCCTGTTTGTTGCCATGGTGAGTCTTTCCAATGTGGGCTGTGAGACACCTTTTCTGATGTACGCACACACACACACGGTCAGAGAGAGCTGTGAGTGCATTAGACAGTCCATGCCAGAGTACACAGACTTCTATGCGGGAGCTATACGTGCTTAGTCATTCACTCGGTCATACACATACTTTTGAGGTAATTCCTCAACAAGTTTTCTTTCCTCTGTCATGTCAGTTGTAAAAGTAGCTCTCACCAATCCCCCACAGTTTAGCTCCCTCTGAACTCGTACTTTCAGAGCTTCATGCCCTCCTCCATGTTCTTTACATCTCTCATGTTCATATTCTTCTTCACATTCCCTCCACCACTACTTCTTCTTCTTCTTGTCTTTTTTGAGCTCCACTCAGCATACTCCCAGGCCTATAATCTGACCCCGCCCTCCTCCCTCACCCTGTCATTACACCCGTTGGCTAAGCTGCCATTCCGTTCCCGTGGCAACCCCCTAATTAGCCAACCCCAACCTCCGCGGCTGCAGCGGTGGGAGGAGCCTGATGCGGTATGGAGAGGTGGAGGAGCCTCGCAGGAACACAAAACCCTTCGAATGATTGTGGACTTTGTTTTTTACAAACTCTCCATGTTTTCCCAGCGCTCTCCATACGAGGTCCGGGGAGATGTTGAGGTCGACAGCGGTTGGTTCTCATTCTGAGGTTCAATGATAACAACATGATGGTATATATATATATATATATATATATATATATATATATATATATGCGCGTGTGAGGACAGCAGTGGAGAGGTGGACGGTAAACTGGTTGTAATAACTATGAACAAGTGAAAGCGTGACAGGCTTTTGACCCTTAAAACAACTTTGTCTACTTGTGAACATAAGCTGCATTGGTCTACAGGTTGTGACCTGTTCAAGCAAAGGGTCATTTTTCCTTCTCACTTGGTTTCATTGAATACCTTACAGAGGCCCGAAAAGGGTAAAATTGTTCTGTAATTTACAAGAAAATCACACAATTTTCTGTATAGCAGCACAACTAGGCCAAAAATCTACAGGAGGATATGTTATCAGACAAGATAGTACTTAAGTATCACAGTACCAAAGAAAACTCTAATTAGTTGGTAATGAGTTCAACAACAAGCTTTTGATTGGCAGTCTCAAAGGTTGCATAGTCTTGGAGAGCACTCTCTTTTTTCTATGTATGTTTCAAAAGCTTTAACACATATATTACCGGAAGCCTTTTCTCCAGCTCTTGATTCTGTTATTTTGTCATTTATCTGGTGATACAAAGTATAATAATGCAAGAACTCTGGTTTACTGGCGGGACAAATAATTAGATTTACCTTGAGAACTATGAAGGAAACAACGATTATTTTGTCCATAGTTTTTCCTTTCCCATATTGGCTCACTTGTGATATGTTTGTCCTGTTTAATTATAGTATACCAACTAAAACTTACAGAGGTGTTGGCTGATTGGTTGAACATTTGCTCACTTCCTTAGTTGTTGTAGCAACTGTCAGTTTAGAGATATTTAACTGCAATGAGTTCATTAGATCGTTAGACGATCCACCATGCTGGTCCTGATAATAAACCTGCATCAGCAGACATTTAAGTTCAATGCAAGTTCAAAGTAAAGCCTTGAGTGATGCATGAGGCTTAAAACAACATTGAAAGGCATCTGAAAAATGTTTGTGTTTGAAATGATCCACATATAAAGTCCACATGCTGCATATTGAAGGCTTCAATTACAGGAAGATATACATCCATTTGGAGAGAAATCACTCGATTTAAGTCAAAGTCTCAATATTATACAAAAATAAAGATAATCCGGTCCTCAAATGTGTTAATACTTTGCAGACAATGATCATAAGATAAGCCTGTAAAGTTACAGCCACTATTTTCCAACAGGATTTACTTGTTGAACGTCTTTGCCGTTATAATCTACGCTAAAACTTATCTTACCAGAATCATCTGGAATCTGTATGATCTACAGAACACAACGTCGAAAGCTTTTACGGGACTATTTCTTTACTGCTAGTTCAGCTTGAAATAGTTGAGTCATTTTTCAGTGCTGAAACACATATCTAAAAAACTGGGGCTAATAAACCCAAAACTGTCTACATGGCTAGAAACCAACAGAGATAAGTGAGAGAACATGTGTTCATGTAATTCGGGTGAATCCATCCTTTGAAGAGTTGTTAAAAGCTAATAAAATAACAAGATAATTAACAACTTAATCATGTTCTGGCCACAAAGGCCATCACTTGTAAACCTGCACATACATGTCCACAAAGACGCCCTAACGATGACACACACACCTGGCACATATGTCAGACTGACATCACTATGCTGTAATAACAGGTGAACACACACGCACACACGCACGCACGCACGCACGCACGCACACACGCACACACGCACGCAGTAGAGCTTTCCTCACTAAGAGTTACTTGTGACTTCCACCATGGCAGAGTGCTCTGCTGGCACTCCAGGCAGCCACACAGGCACAAAGGGCCCTTTATATGCCCACGCATGTTCAAGCCCGCCTCAAGACATGCTGCCAGATGTCCAAGTGGCCCGGACAACAAGCCTGCAAGCATATGTGCATGCATGCATGAATGTGTGTGTACATATGCTTCAACCCCTCCTCCACCACCTCTGCAGTGGGATGACCCTGACCACCCCCTCAACCCTGGATGGGTCCAGACAGCTTGTGTGGGAGGCAGGAGGATTTCACTTTGAAATGTGTTGAATCAGCAAGGGGCACAACAGAGTACAGCTGTGTGTGTGTGTGTGTGTGTGTGTGTGTGTGTGTGTGTGTGTGTGTGTGTGTGTGTGTGTGTGTGTGTTAGTGATAACTAGCTGAACAATGCTAGGATTTCAAGGCTGTTGGTGCTGCTAGCCTTGGGGGCTGCTGAGGCCAGCTGGCCTCGCTCCGGTCAACAGCTCTCTGTTTAGGTTCCTCACTTTCTCTCACTGGGCCTCTTTAACCCTCCTTCATATCAGGGAGACAGAAGGAGCAGAAGGTTTCAAACACACACAAACCTGCACGATTCCGCACGATGTGTGTGTGTGGTAAAACAGATGACATCCAAAGAGGTTGTTTTCACAAAGAAAAATAAAAGGAGGTGGTACAGGATATCTACTTACAAGTGAGTAGTATATGGGAGGTAGTCCGGGATTAGTACACAAAGCAGTTTGGGGGTCAAACACGGTGCAACCTACTCTGGATGATACACCCACACACACACACACACACACACCCACACATACACCCACACACATAGACATACACACATACAGTCCAGTAGGTTGTGACCAGTAATGCGAGTAAGGCATTACTTTGATTTATATGTTTACATGGATTATTCTGGCTAGAAATGCACCCTACAGATTCTGTTACAAAGTCAGAGGTCATCCTCCGGTGTTCAACTTCAAAAAACTAAACTTTGTAAAAAAAAAAAAAAAAAAAAAGAAACAAATAAATAAATAAATAGAGTTTTAGTGCACTTACCAGCAGCATTTATCCGCAGATAGCAGCGTCCCCTTGTTTCTGAGAGACAACGAAAATGTGTAAACTTAAAAACTAAATTAACAATTCGTTTAGTGCAGTGGCTTTCCCCTGTTGTTGGCTCGGTGAAATACTATAAAGATAAGTAATCTGTCTCGTGAGCACAGGCCAATGCCAATTATATCAAAATGAAAGGAATCGACACAACATGCAGAAACTTTCTCAGACTAAATTGGATTACAATGTGTGTTGCAAAACATGGTAAAAACTCTACGTTTTTACAAAAACACAATATTGCTTGGTGACATAACAGCCTGATAACTGGAGTATTGGTGTAAATATGTAGCGCACCCCCCCACACACAGACACACACTGTAGCCCCCTACTTTGTGTAATTTTCACAGCTGCATGAAGAGACGAAGAGAGGGAAAGAGAAACAGATGAATGGATGGACAGGAAGAGAGGGAGATCTAGTATCAGGTTACGTATCAGTCAAACACTGAACTTCAAAGACCTGACCACATAATAAAACTCACATTACTTTCTCAGTAAATCTCATTTACTCAGGGGGAGGCTGAGTCAACACTCTGTCTTTCTGGTTTCTGGCAAGAAGTTAAGATTAATTCGTTTGTAAAAACTAAGTAACCCGTCTTCTTTTCTAACTTTTACTGCTGTTAAAATGAACAGAAGAGGCATTTTAAACCAAAGACCTACATATCAGTTGGTAACAAACATTTGATAGTTTGATATAGCGTTTTAATTTTAAAAGTAACTTTCTTTAAAAAAAGGGTTTTGTGAAACAGTAAATCAAAGCACTGGCGTCCCCCATAAACCAAATCCACTCACTCCTACGCTGTCTGAGTTCACGAGCACAAACATACTTTTCTATGCAGACACATAAATATGTGTAAGTTACAGCAGAAACATGCAGTACGTGCAGCGAGCTTAAACCACATCAATGGCAAGGTACTAACCCAAAGCCAAGTGTTGCTGCCAAACTTTTACTTTCTCTCACCCCACTTGTCTCCCTTTTTGCCTCTGTCATTCTTTCCCTGAATCCTTCCCTTCCCCCCCTTCCCCAGACCAGGTGTGTAAGGAAAAACAAAGACCTGCTTCACTGGATCTGACCCAAATCAACCTCAACTCAATAAATGATCTATATTTTAAAAAAGAGGGCCATCAGTTGTAACCGTTATCATTCCCACGCATTGATGGAGTCCTCGAAAGGAAAGGAAAGAACATATAAGAGCAAAAGATGCTTTTTAAAGATGTTTTCAAGCCCCGGGTGATAAAAAGTGTGTTTTGAACTTCATCAAAAGAAGTTGTGAAGATTGTTTTCAACTTGATGTGAAGAAAAAGGGGATGGGTCTTTGTGAACAGCTTGCCTCCGGGAGCGTGCATGTTCTTACAATGTGGTGTATTGTGACTAACTCTTCTGACAGGGCTGCAGCTGGCTTCTGAGAGGATTCTTGGGGGGGAGTGTGTGAGGTGTGTGAGGTGAGTGTATGCGTATGCGCGTGTGTGTGTGTGTGTGTGTGTATTTTATAAACCAGACATCCCCCCCCCCACACACACCCCAGCCCCCTTTACCCCCAGCACTTCTGCTGGGAGGAATGTGTGGTCCGCCTCCTACGCTGGACGGCTGTGCCAACATTCCTGGCAAACAAAAAAAAGAGAAAGAGGGAAAGAAAAAAGGAGGACGAAGGGACGAAGCGAAAAGAGAGAAAAAATGTGGGACCGGAGTGATATGGAGATCTGCTCTTGATAAAGGAGCAGGAGTGACACTATGTAGAGGGATTGTAAGAGAAAGAGAGGGGGCTTGAGAAAAGAGGCGACCATTGTTCCCTAAATTGCCCCTAAGGCCCCATCATAACCCCTTCAACCCCATAACCCCCATGCACACACACCAAAACAGCCTGCAGGGGTTTCCTGGAATACCATCCCTTTACCAGAGAAGACCCTGACTTCTGTATAACAAACCTGCGGACACACACACACACACACACACACACACACACACACACACACACACACTCTCACTCTCTCATATCATACACGCAGTGAGTGTCAGAGTATCGGGCCGGTCTCTGATTCACGATGATTTCATTATTTTCTGTGTAAACACAGAAACAGCATGTCCAGTCCCGCCTCTCAACAAAGCAACGAAATTCAGCAGCGTAAATGGTTAACACACACACACACACACACACACACACACCCCCACACACACCCCCACACACACACACCTTAAAACTAAATCTAGCGTCAAAACATTAAGCTGTGACCTGCAATCGACCTTTCCCACATCCAGCAAAGCAGAAGCCGCAAATTCACCAGCTCAGTGCGAAGCAGACCTACGGGGTGTGTGCGTGAGTGTGTGAGTGTGAGAAGGAATCTGAGATGGCAGACTGTCCACTACACACTGACCGCTGGATGCCCTTTTCACAGCTAGCGAACGTGCTCATTCGCACGCACACGCGCACACGCACACGCACGCACACACACACGCACACACACACACACACACACACCGGCTGATGATCAGACTGAAACGATTCGTCAATCGTATCTCCAATCTCACGCCTGTCGCCATTTTTCTGTCTCTATTTTTCATTAACGTAACTAGCTGGCTCGCTAATACAGCCCCATTCGTAATCCCACCTGCTAAAATGTGATCGGTCGCCTTGAAACAGCCATGAGTGGACACACTACTGGACAAATCAGAGATGTGAGCAGCAGTGTTGTAGTACTCGACATCGGTCTTGGTGCCGAAACTTGGTCTCAAGGACCACTTTTTGAAGGTCTCGTCTCGGAATCAACTGCATTTTCACTCAGTCTCACACAAAGAAGACTAGAGTATGTTAGTGTCTGACATTTACAAACTGCAAGTGGTGTTTGGAGACCATTTACCTGGTGGCTTCTTGCTCCAGCCGGGAAACACTGGGCACGTAGAACATCACTCCGAAGAAGAGCAGTGGCTCATTGCCAAACTTGTCCAGCTGCTTCTTGAGGGGTTTCTCCAGCTCCACCCAGCGATGGGCCGGGGCCTGGGTCTTTCCTTGGAACCACAGCCCGAAGTAATGGGTCTGGAGCCGGGGGGGAGAGACAGAGGGAGGAGGTCAGTGCGGTGCAAACGGTCATGGGATGGCGATGACGGAAAAGGAAACAGGACAAGAGGGAAAGGAAAAAGGAGAGGGGAGGTGGGATGAGGAGGAAGCAAAGAAAGGATGAGTTGCGTAAGCAGGATGGAGAGAGATAAAGAGGCGGAAGGGAGGCAGGAGGGATATGGAGGAAATGGCAGTAAATGGGAGAGACAGAGTATTGGGATGGGAAATAGAGGGTTGTCAGGATGGAGAGAAATGGGTTGAGGAGGGAAATGGGAAATTAGTTGAGAAATACTTTGGGGACA
Organism: Anarrhichthys ocellatus; assembly: GCF_004355925.1. NCBI lineage: Eukaryota > Metazoa > Chordata > Actinopteri > Perciformes > Anarhichadidae > Anarrhichthys > Anarrhichthys ocellatus. Next base: position 993,016 of record NW_022280082.1, on the reverse strand, counting down.
ATTGAGCAGAGCAGAGAGGAGATTAGTGAACAGCTGAAGTACAACAAGCACATATTTCTCCTTCAAATCTGATCAAACCTTTGACGTCAACTCTATTCGACTTTAATATTAGACCGGACCCATTGCCGGTAAGATTACCCTGGGAGAACAGGCAGTGATCCTATCTCACTAAATCTCAATGAAAACGAAGACTCTTGTCTATTATTTTATCTAGAGATTCATCTGCTATTTGAACTTGAAACACAACGCAGCTGAATAAACAGCAGAAACAACATTCACAGATAACAACTCAGGCCTTTTCAAATGAAACAGTTCTTCTAAAACATGCTGTACTGATTACACACTGGTCCAAACAAGAGCGTGGTTAAGCAGATGAGATCGAAAGTGCCGTTACTAGTTTGGACCGCAAGAATCAGCAATTATCTCAACTTGGACTAAGAATAGCGATTTGTTTTGCTAACTTGACTTTCAATGTTTCTGATATTCTAGATGCTATACATCCTATAGAAGCCTTTTTTCTATGCATCTAGGGTAGGTTTCAACATCCTGGTGTTTGCAATGGGATTTTGACATGTTTCACTCACCAAAACAAACACCATGAGCATGGCAGAACGCTGGAAGACTCTCAAATTTACCAGCAACTTGGGAGAGAAACATGACAACTGCTGCCATTTGCAATCTGTGTGTAAGCAGCGCTCACAGGCGGCTTTTGTGGAACGGGCCACCCGACCTGAGATTGTCTCCGAAATAAAAGATCTCACAAAGTTTGTCAAACTATTTATTTTTTATTTTTTCCACAGAGTTAGACCGATACAACTCATGGCTAACCCTGTAATTTAGAATAACACAATGACGTTTCATCGGTGCGTGTATGTACGTGTCATATCACGAAGAGGTAAGGACACCTGTTCTGTCCGCATGCTTTGAATCTACTGTAACGAAAGTTGTAAAGCTGCAGCTGCAAGAGCACACACACACACACACACACACACACACACACACACACACACACAC
>NW_022280082.1:960710-991992 GCF_004355925.1 Anarrhichthys ocellatus | reverse complement strand
ACACACACACACACACACACACACACACACACACACACACACACACAAGGCCTCAGGTACATCAATAAAGATGAAAACAACAAATGCTCAAATGGTGTGTGCATTCAAGGGGGCAGACGCCAGCTGAAGCTCAGGCGTCACATCACCTTATTTATAACATCGCTGACACCTGGCAAATACCACAACACGGCGTGAGTACGCACATGTACACCGCTCCTCTGTCTCACTTTGTCAATCAGTCTTCAACCAAACACACATTCATTCTCCAATCTGTGAACAAACTGCACTTACACACGCAAAACAACTCCATCTACAAACAATAGGCCCCGTGCAAAGCTACATACCTGTGTGAGCACAGAGCAAGGTGGCGGTTTAAACCTTGATGTAGGAAACGTAAAGAAAATGAGGGAACAGAAAGAAAGGGATAAGAGAAAACACACAGAGAAAGCATGGACAGGAGGGGTGGGAAGTGGGACAGGGGGATGAGCAGTATCTCTTTCTTCTGCAGAGAAAAGAGGACAGAGGTAGTCACGCTTCGTTAGAGACGGATAAAGACCCCGCAGGAAGGGGACAGCAGAGGGCAGGGAGACACACACAGGGTATGGGGAGAGACGCGTGGCCATCACACACACACAATCCCACTCTCAAACACACACACACACACACACACACACACAATCTGACAATGCATTCAGAAATGTTTGAAAGTCTTTTTATCTGTGCATGATCGATGTGGGTGATTACCAACAGTTTGGTGATTTGACAACAAATACTTTGAAATATGATTTTGTTTTTTCTATTGCTCGATTTTTGCAACAAGTTGATGAAGTGCCTTGATTTATCAGGGATTTCCTTTTTGCTTGATTAGCAAAAAAAAAAAAAGACTCAATTGATTTTCCAGAAAGGGACGTATAGGACCCTATGTCAATATTGTCCAACCCTACTAATAGCAATACCACTACTAATATCTGTGGAAGCTGACAACAGATGATATTGTACATCAACATTAAACACCATGACAATTCGATCATTTGTAAGCCCTAAACATGTTAACGTGTCCCTCAGCATTGTGTTCTGTGATAACCTCATCTTGCCTTTACGTGTTTGAATGAAGAAATGATACAGAACTGATACGGAAAACTTGTACTGATTGCAAGTACAAACCAACCAACTATCAGCTGACATATCAGTCGAACACAAGCATGTACGTGGGTCACATAAGGAAAGACTCCTCCTCACCTCCCGTAGCTCCAGCCTCTGGGCCACTGCCTCCAGGCATTCCTGTCCTGTACTCTCCACTGACAGAGTGCATTCAATCACATTGCTGTCCAGCAGGCGAATCCGTGTCACAAAGTAGTTCTTGCTCAGGACGTTGTAGCGCCGTGTGCGCCGCAGCTTCAGCCGGAAGGGCATGGCTGGCAGGAAGTCACAGCTGAGTCAAAGGGTCAAAAGTCACTTTGCAGCAAGCAAGCAGAGAGAGAGAGAGAGAGAGAGATAGAGAGATAGAGAGATAGAGAGAGAAAGAGAGAGGGCGGGATGGGCAGGCTCTATGACCTGGCCGCTGCCCTCCTCACTCTTGCGCGACGCCAGCCGCACCACCGGGTGGAAAGATGCACCCTGGCAAGGCTCTGGCCCATTCCCAAAGATGTCCGGAGGGGAGGAGGAGGACGATGAGGAAGAAGAGGATGAACGGATGCTGCAAGGAGAGACGACAAAGAGATGGATTAGTCAACTAGAAACTTGAAAAATATCTACTGACAGTTTTTTGTAGTCTCTTTAAACTTTCATGTATGAGCCGACAGGAAAGCCGAAACTACATGTTGCTCTCATCAGTAAACATCCCTCCTTATCAAACCTTCCAACATCATATTTTCCACCTACCTCCCATAAACAACAGACACGAAAAAAAAAAAACAGACAAGCCTGGCAGAATCACCGGCGAAAACAGCATCAGCAGTGGTGCCACACTGTTAGCAGAGGCAGGAATCACACGGTAGCAGACAGCTTTATCCTATAGTTATGGCAGCTGCTCTCTCTCTCTCTCTCCAGCCCCATGAGGCCCAGCGTCGGGCAAAGCTGGGAGACAGAGGCAGAGATGTAAGGCTATGGATGAATGGACATCAAACAGCCGAGCGCAGACATCCATCTGAACCCGGCAGCTGGCTTTGAGGAACTAATGGAGCTCCTAAGTCTCATATCTGCCTGTGTGGGAGGCCTTTCCTTTCCTTTTTATCTCCCCTCTACTTCTCTCTGCCCGACAGACAACAGCACAGTGCCAGACATTGAAGCGTACAGGGTTGTAGTGTGTAGGATCACACGCATGCGGTGGTGGCACAGATGCTTTCACAGACGCACTGTTTGTTAGCCACTGCCACAAAACAGAAAATGCCAATTTATGTTGTCAATAAGAAACTCGTAAAACTGTTAATTACTCCAACAAAAGTTCAACATTATGAGGAAAGCAAACCAACACACACACACACACACACACACACACACACACACACACACACTGCGGTTTTAAGGTTGAGACAGGTCTTTGGGGAACACTTTGAACACATCTCTGGGTTAGACATCAGTTCTTAACTTTCAAGTCTTTGACGAGGACATAGCTTTGAAGTAAAGCACACACAAACACAAGTATATTTACTATATTTATATAGTCACATTTCTCGTATACCGTATATATATATATATATATATATATATATATATATATATATAGAGTACGCAACACTGAGGCAAACCACAAAAACATTTCTCCCAGGATAAAACCTGAGCCCCCGAGGAATAATGCTGATGTTGTCAATGGAAATTAATTGAGATTGCTAAAAGCGGTGTCATTTTAAGGGTGGTGGCCACTTTGTAGCCTTGTTAGACCGGAACTACTATACACCACAGAACCAAAAGGAAAAACAACAACCTCTTCTCCATAACAAAAACCGGCAAACCATTATAAAAACATCAGGAAAGTGCATGAAAATGAATTGAATGAATGCAAGAGAGGGAAAAAAACACACAAACAGAAAGATGAAAAGACCAAAATACAGCACGACAATGCTCCAGTGATCAGGAGAGGAGAAAAAGGGGGGAGGAGTAGAGAGGGAGAAGGAGGAGGAGTAAAGATGGAGTGGTGGATGTGTTGCTTCTTGTCCCGGGCTTCAGCAATGTGCTGTTGATAGTCAGCTTGGACTCCGGCCCAGATTCCTCTCTGCCCTGACTGGAAAAACAGAGCACACCTGACGCAAGTATGCACCACAAGGAGGGAAAGTGTGTGTGTGTGTGTGTGTGTGTGTGTGTGTGTGTGTGTGTGTGTGTGTGTGTGTGTGTGTGGGGTGTGTGTGTGTGTGATAAGGCTGAGTGAGCGGGAGAGAAAAGACACAAGCGAGTGAGTCTTGAATGAAAAGGCTACAAACTGCTGACTTACAGCCGTGTTGTTTGGTTCCATTTGAATCACACTCGTCTTTTGAAACAGCCGAGCCCCTTTGGAAGCCGTAACACATTCCTTACTCCTGAATTCATCAGACAGATCACTGTAAGTGGCATCATCTTGGTTTTTTTTTTATTGGGCGTTCATGCCAACACACACACACACACACACACACACACACACACACACAGCAAGCCACAGCAAGTGAATAATTGGGCTACAATGGGTGAGTGAAATAACTTTAGGATATGTGATCCCACTCGCCACCTGACCCAGACGACAGCCCCTCTGGCCCTCCCCTCGAGCTCGGGCTTAGGGGAAGTGACATCACAGGTTGGCGGTAAAACCTCCTAAAAATGCCTCAACAAATGTTCCCAAGCACACAGGCCCTGCAAGATCACTGTCAACAAGCCTACAGACGCAGATAAACACACAGGGACACAAATAAAGATGCATACTTTCACTGTGTAGTGTACAAACATAGACATGCACGAACAGAGCACACCACAAACACACACAGAATCACAAACACACACACACACACACACACACACACACACACACACACACCAGGTTCGTCAGAGGTTAGCCAAAGGACCAGACAGCAGTTAGTGCAACTCTAAACTAGTAATCAGTGACATGGTTGGAAGTGTGTGGTTGAGTAAAACCAGACAGACAGACAGACAATAGCTGAGGACCGAACCCACTCCTCGACACAACAAAAAAAAACGCTGCCTCAACGCCGCTACAGCGCAAGAGCAACATTCTCTCCCGACCTTCGTGTTTATTTCCAGCGTGCAAAAACGGCGTACACGTATATGAATTTGCACATTGTAATTTTGTGGCATTGAGAAAACGAGAGGGAAAACTGAGGGAAGAGGGTTGTTTTTCTTTTTCAGGAAAGCAAGCTTTGGCTAAATATATATGAAACCATTCCCATCTTTTGTTGCGTTTCTTCTTTATCCCCTCTAGACTAGTGTGGTCAGGGGCATAAAGGTGAAAATAAAAAAGGACAGAAGATGTTTTTTACTGTGTATGCTTTAACCACATTACCACAAGTATATCATTTCTTTAGCACTGTTTGCAGACACTTGTGCGAAGACTGGATTTCAAAAGTTGACTCTGTCAAATAAACTTGTAAATAAATAAGTAGTTTCCAGAATGTTCTAATTAGTTTAGTTGCTGAAGTGTCCTTTGGCGGACACAAAGAGGGGTCAATCATCATAGATGATAGTTGTTTACATGCTGACTGACCATTGGCTAAACCCAAAAAAACCAATTGTCCAATCAATGGTTAGCAACTGTAACAGCAGGGCAGACCTGTCAAACTTTGGATTCCTGCACATGCCATAGCGGTCTGCATTGTTTTATAGTAACACCAATATAGCGTTTAAAGAGTTCCAGAGGTAGTCTTTTCTTTATCCCTAAACCAAAACAAGAGCAAAAAGCGCAAAGAAACGATTAAACTGTATGTTCATCTGTGCTTACATAAGCTGCAGCCATTAGCATGTCCAGTAGGAAGTAACACCAGGTCACTACCAACAGTAGTATGTAGGCGTTACGTTCTGGGCCAAGGAGCACAACATTAACTACCTGGGTTTACAAAATTAGTTTGTTGGGTTACAGGTTACCTTTTAAAAAAGTCCTATTCACGACTAGCACATGTGTAGAAGCAGCTCCTGGATGCTAATATAGCGTTAGCAGCTCTGTCCTGCTTTTTTTTGGGGGGGGGGGCTTGGGGAAGTTTAACCTCCAGTCAGCTCAGCCAACATTACACAACATGCTTGTAGCCATCAAGTGAATGTTAAAGGCCCATTTTATTCTCTTTATTCTCGGTTGGAAACATTTAAACAGTCCGTGAGGGATTATGTTTGCAACCAATTAATGGAGCTAATGTTAGCTTAATTAACCAGCTAACCACAGTTGATAGAATCCACCAGCAACAGAATCCTGCTTTTGTCCACCTCTGTCTGACATAATAGGTTTCATAGTTTCCAAAATGACAAAGACATAAATTGGTAACTCTTCCCCAGTTGTTGTTGTGAACTGCGCGCTGTGCTGTGCGGGAACCGAGAGCTTGACAGGTGTTGCAACAGTGACTAATGGGAACTGGGTTTAACAGTCAGTTGAAGTTATGAGTTGACAGCTGACAGAAGATGGATATAAAATCAGGTAAATAACTATGTTGACACAGGTTTCACCCTCAGGGTGTGATGTTTTGCAGCCAGTCATCTTTCTGCTGAAGTCAGGTGCGGATTCAGCACTCATGGGAGAATTAACCAAAACCAAAACAACTGTGGCAAACAACCAGAGATGCAGCATTACGCAAGAAACCGACTGCAAGACCACAGAAAATCACCTAAAAGTTGACTTAAATAATGACTTTAAACCTTCACAAAGACTAAATACAATTCCCAGGCATCTGCACAGTAACAGAGCTGCTGGTCTGGGTGCTCCGTCTCTCTCAGGGCAGCCCGTCTGTCACTTTGCTCCATTCACGTCCACACAATGGCGGGAACAAAACAGCACTTTGTCGCCTACTGCTAAGACCATTAGACGCAGTCCGCCAAGAGCTGAGGACGCAAGTGTAGCGTGTGTAACTCAATCAATCGGATCTCTGATGCTTGTCTCTGTCTGAAATAGCAACACCACCCTCTGTCCTCCTCCCCTCCTGTTACACATGAGCGCTGTAGCAAAACAAAGGGGTTAAGTGCTTCACAGCTCGTAACTTTACTCTTCCTCCAGCGGACCCTTTTTTACTGTTCGGTCTACGAGCTTAAACCAGGCCTGGATCACATAGTAGGAGTTCCAATCGAAAGATAATTTAAAGTTAATGTGCTCAGGAGGCTTTTTCTGACAAATGATATTGATATTTAATGAAGTATCACAGACAGCCTAGAAAATCAGCAAATATTGACATTTGAGAGTGTGGAAGTAGTACCTTTTGGGCTTTTTCTGCTTTAAGAGATGACTTAAAAATCAATATAGTTGCCATTCTACATTAATCATTTAGAACATAAAATGTTGAAACTAGTGAAGAGTACATTATTAAATTGCTTTTCATATCCGACTTAAAAAATATCCAAAACCTACAGATTTTCAATTATATAAATCAGAGCAAATTCTCACAATTTAAAAGCAGGAACTAGAGAATGTTTGGCTTTTTTAAATTTGTATTAATGACTTAAAGATCAATCCAAAATAACAATTATTGTTGATTAACTGTTAATTGACTAACAGTGTCAAATCAGAGAATCTGCAGTCACACAGACGAATCCTAACGAGACTATTTTTTCTACTGCATGTCCCGTGTGTGTGTCTAAGAACTTAATTGTTGTATTGTCATATCTGGTGACCAACCAGAGCCAGAACATAAGAAAACATCTTCTCCGAAACAGACAGATTTGGTCTCATGTTTCCCCCCAAAAAAAATCTTCTTAGGACTTTGATCCTCTTTTGCCCCACTGGCTTACCGTGGAGCTAAGACGAGCTCACTGGAGAGATGTTTTGGGGTAATAAGGCTGTGAAGTCTGCACACATTCCTGGATACATACAGCCGAAGTCTGTCTGAGAAACAGCAGATACTGGGAGCTGACCCTGGATCAGACTTGACCTGACTGAACCTTGCTGCCCAATCCACTGGGCAGTAAAACACAAACTGTGTAATCTTTTCCTTAATGAGAAAAGACCCAAACAGTAGATGAACATGCCTCCGCTGTACATAGCAATCGTTCTCCCAGCATGCCTCAGGGGCAGAAGGACACTCCATCTGGGCGCTCTGTTATCTGACACTCTGGCCATGCATGTGTGTGTGTGTACTTTCATTCTTTAAAAAACACACAGAAGACTATGCCTTTACGTTTCCTCGACTTAAAAGGAATGAACTTAGATTTTCCATTATATACTTTATGCTTGCTTCCACACAGTCCTGCACACACACACACACGACGTACTGTCTGTCACACACAAACATTAGCAGCTGCAAACAGATGGTGGAGCCAGGCGGTCAGACAGTGTGTTTCTAACAAGCGCATCTGTTTCCTCACTTTCCAGCTCTCTTATTTTCCTCTGTCTCTCTCTCTCGCTCCATCTCTGAGACAAAGACACAACCAAACACACACACGCATGCACACGTTCTCTCTACTACATGAGAGCAGAGCGACGGTTACAAACACACAGCGCAGAGTGTTCGCACAGAGGTGACATCCAGACAGTGAAGGAGCCTTGTCTGTAGCTTGACACAGTCGCTCTCACTCACACACACACGCGCACACACACACACACACACGCTCTCCTTCACTGTCTCCCCATCCATCTCCATCACACACACACACACACACCTGCACAGATCAAGGGGTTAAACTGGGGGTAGAAATCATCAAAGCCTCACTTAAAATTTTAAGCAAAACTCACATATATTTCAATCTTTTGAATTCATTAAGCAGCTGAGTTAACAGACATTTCACACTGTGAATATCTGCTACCATCAAACAATGCAACATCAAGTCCTATTTGAAAATGGCATGCATTTAGGATTGTTCTGAAAACATACACGATAGCTTGGCCTGAAATCCTGATTCAAGGCCCATGTGCTTTGTATGTTGCATATTCCTTGTACCCTCCTGTGCAAAAAGAGGCATCTCTTCACATTTTGGTACCCGACTGAGTGTTGAGGAAGATGGAGTTCAAACATTTTTGCAAAAACTGAAGGTCTTACATTGGGGATGCAACGATCCAGCTTTTCAGGCCTGATAGCAGTACCTGTACTTTCTTACAAATGCAACAGTTGATGGACAGAGTTATTATGAGTGTAGACAGAAGTAGGAGACATGAGGGTGTGCAATGACAAAATCACTACAAATCTAAAAAGATGCCGCTTTATTTAATCTGCTCCAGTCTCCATAAAAAAGGTGAATGATGCGATTTTTTTTTAACATTATTGATAGTGAATGTGTCCGACAGCATGCACACCCATAAATATCATTGTAGAAAAGGAACTGCAGGAATATAATAGAAATATGTGTTGTCGTGCTGCATCACTGTGCCAGTTGACAGTAACAGATAGGGAATGCCCCACGTTTCAGGCCGGCGTAGCCATCTAAACACTGTCACTAGAACATGAAGAGGGAGAGGATCAAAGAGGGATACAGCTTCACACAGTGGTTGGTTTTCCAAACCAACGATGACATAGCGCTGCCGACTCATCCTGTGGCAGTGAAAACTGGGAGATTGATGACATGGAAGGCAAGGAGAGTTTGGAGATATGATTGAGAGAAAGAGTGCAGTGAGTGTCCCAACACCCGGTTGAGAAAATAAAGGCTCAAGATAAGCGAGGATATGTGGAACGGGGCATGAAGGGGAGAAGAAGTGCACCAGCGGTGTTTCTCAGGCTCTTATCGTGTTGGTACAGTTGGTCAGGACGAGAGGGTGGGTGGGGGGGGGGGGGCTGAAGGGAGGATGGAGCGAGGGAGTGACGGAGAGCGGGGCTGATAGCGGAGGCTCTCTCCACCTCAACAACAGAAACACAGGACCATCAACCGTCGGGCCACCGCGTCTGTTCCAGCCAAACCGCGGTGCTGTTCACATTTTCCATGCCCCCTCCCCTCCTGGGAACCACATCACACTCACACAACCATACGCACAAACTCCAGACACACACGCTCAATCACCAAAAAGCCACCGAGTGTTTTCTCACAGCTGAACCCAGAGGCACCAACACTAACAGGGGACCTCAACGGCAGGGAGTTTACAGGCCTGTGAAAGCAGCAACAGTTTGCTACTGCTTACATCCGGCTGTATACAACACACATAATGGCCGTGAGGGAAGGAGAAACTCGCACGTTTTTAAACTGGAGATCAAATGGAAAATGTCTCTGCTTGATGCTCTATTTGGAGAAAAGAGAAGTGGGCTCAATCGCATACACACTTCCTCACAAAATACTCAAAAGTCATCGGAGAGCGAGGGCTCTGACCTTGTTTTAAGGGGGCGGGGCCAGCAGTGATTGACTAGCACCTGGAAGGTGCCTATGGTGGAGTGTGGGAGAGTTGGGCAAGTCGCGGCATGCCGTCTGCTCTGTTGTTGTCAGCCGGGCTGCCAGAGAGCACAGCACTTACACAACTCTGACAAAAGCATCTCGGCAAGTCTCGATACACTCAATAAACACACACACACAAGTTGCTGATTACAGTCACAGACATTAACCCAGTTTGCACATTATTGTGTTTGACATTGTTTCATGTTATTAGTGTGACTTTTTTATGAATATGTTTTTAAATACCGCTTTTCCTAAAACTGAGATTAATATATTGTTTATATGAATGGCTATTTGTTTTATGATTAGACAACTGACATGCCAATCATGAGGAATAATTGCATTAACGGCTGCAACTCATGGCATTAGCAATTAATGTGTTGATTATAAAATGTCAGAAAAAGGTGAAAAATGCCCGTCACAATATCCTACAGCCAAAGCTGACGTCTTAAAGTTGCTTGTTTGGGGCGAACAACAGTCAAAAAACTGAAATATATTTAATTTACAATGATGAAAATAGGAAACCCTTACATTGGAGAAGCTAGAACCACCACATTTTGGGCAATTTAGCTTTATCTAAAGATTAAATAATCCATTTCTGTGAAATCTGAATTAGTATGTGCTTATTATTAATTGAGAAAACGTCACTGTGTATAATAAACTCAATACAGGATTTCATCCCGCTATTCAATTGAAAAACGATCAATTATCATAATACATTATCACCTTGTCCATATTAACGGGATAGAATTAGGGTTTAGGATGATATAATTATGACAAATCTATAACAATAAACGGTTTGCAAAAGTTGCCTTTCATCATTTCAAAAACCTTTCAATAACCACGATATGACTTTGAAGGAATCCTGTACATTGCTTGGCCTTCAGTTAAACTGCTACGACAATAACAACAAAAACAAAAACCTTTCTCCCTCCCTCTCTTCCTGACCAAAATGAAAGGTATGTTTGCTCCACAAATGGCCTCATGACCACTGGCTACACAAACAATAGCCACTTTTCCTTTTATATGCAGGCTTGCATTATGCAGTAAACACTTGTTATAATCTTACCATGCTGCACATAAACAAAACATGCCTTCGGGATGTTTTCAAATAAGACAGAACAGGAGGTGGACGGCAACATTCCTTTGTGGGAGGAATTAAAAACATATATTAGATGTTTAACCCGCTCGTCCTCTTAAACAAGCCTCACAGTGAGGTGAGGAGAAGCATGGATGAAGGCGGAACATACAACTCTGACTTTTGGTTCTTTAAATTCTCCACCAGTGTTTTAAAAGTGGTGTGTACTCCCAAGCCACTTGCTCTGGCACCATATAATTTACACAGCATGCCTTTGAGCTTATAAAGACAGCCAGATGTGTATGTATATATGTGTGTGTGTGTGTGTGTGTGTGTGTACGGCCTACGCCTCCTGCAGCTATGCTATATTTGCCTTTACATAACTCTCCTCTTTTCTTTTTTTACAGTAATGGATGGTAGTCCAAGCTGCATGTCCAAACACATCTTTTTAACATACTCTCACACAAACATTTATGCTCAGTGCGCACACAGGGTGTGAGCAGGGCAAACAAAAGTGATAATGACATCATCACCAGGCTCATTTAACCCATCACGTAAAAAACCATAAGTCACCTCTGAGACACACGCGTGTGCACCGCTTCAGTCTCTTGTTCCTACCTGAGCGACCCATGCATCGTCCACTCAAAAGGTCAACAAGCTTCTGTTGATGCAGGTTGTTTTCAGTGTACACTAGTAGTAGTAGTAGTAGTAGTAGTAGTAGTAGTAGTAGTAGGATGTAGATCATCCAGGTGGTGTAAACTTTGCCCGGCATGTGCGCATTTGCCTCCCCAAGGGATGTCCAAACTGGATCCTAAGGGGAGGGTCCTGCAGAGGGCTCCATAAAGTACCTTTAAGTGTATCAATACAACTTCGGGAGGCCTAAACTGAATGTTTTAGGCTGTTCTGAATGGAGGTGGAATTTCACGCTGTCACCTGCAGGTTGTTTAGTTCTTCAGTTACCTCAGTCCGCATCCTATCTAGAGGAGGATCGGGGGCCCGGTCTGTATTTTAATGTATGTTTATCTGGAGGAGGACGGGGGGGGGGTTAGCATGAGAATATTTGTGATCCCCTGTCTGCCCTACGTGGCCCAGCCATTTGGCCTACATTTGCTCGTTGAGGCTTAAGAAAAAATTAGTTTTCCCCTACTCCAAGAATGTTTCGAGGTTTTGGAAACAACCAAAAGCATAACACACTTCTCTCCCGGAGGAGATTTTTTATTCTTTATGCAACAAGACAACTCACCCTTAATCCTGCGCTACATGCCGTTTTCTGCTCCCCCCCCCGCTGGAGAAACTCCTCTTTGCTCGAAGGCGTTGAAGCTCACAGCGAACAGAGAATATTCCACATGTCGTTTTGTTGTTCGGAGTACGGTCCCAATGTAGAAGAACGGAATCTCAAAAGAAACTCTTGAATCATACGAGCGCAACAAAGTCGCAAACTCACTCCTGTCACTGCTTTGACTCCCACGTTTTGTTTTAGTCCGTTTTCTTTGTTTTTTTTCGCGGAGCACAAAAGTCCTGAAAAAAACCAGTTAGAAAAAGTTCTTTAACTCGGCCGTGGATGGCTACGACGTGGTCTTCTTCTCGCGTATATGGACTTTGGTATGTTTATAGTAGTGGTCCCTGTAGCCCAATGGAGGAGTTCAGGACAGGGGGAGAGAGTACCACACGCTGCATTCAAGAGCAGCAGGAAATATTGGAATCTGGAGTCTCCGTGTAAGGAGGCGTAAAGCAATGGTTCGGGACCCTCTTGGAGGGTCGCATAAGAAACCCCAAGGAGCCACAAGAGGATAAAGGATAGTAAGGAAGAAAATACATATTTCTGAATGTATTGGATTTTCATACTTTTCTTTTGCTTCATTGGTAATTAATGGATATTTTTTTGGCTTTTCCTACAAATTAGCCTCAGGAAAAGGGCTAAGATAAGGAAATTCCCATGAGGCTGCACAACCGGGGAGACCGTGTGCCAAGTTTTGTTTTAAGACAAGCCAACAGAGCTGGAGACACTTGTGTGCGATTTGATGTGTAAGAGGAGTTGATGGTGAAAGTCATTAATTACACAGAAACTTCCGTCAAAGTCATTTGGCATTTTGGGAAATAGCCTTCTAATTTGTACACTTTGTTTACTAAGGTTAATAATTATCTGGCTTTACAGGTGCTGGTACTTTGATTTTGTTTATATTGATAGAACCAGATTAGCTGTTTGACCTTGTTTCCGTCTGTATGCTAAGCTAAGCTAACTGGCTGCTGGCTGTAATTTCATATTTAGCATATTAAATATCAATAGGTATTGATTGATATTTTCATCTAACTGTCAGCAAGCAAGTGAAAAAGTTATTTACCAAAACCCAAACTATATGTATATTTTATTTTATTCCCACTCTCGCACTATTATACATCAGCAAAACTCCTTGCTGCTAATTGGTCAAAAGAAAGCAAGTTTACAACAACAAAAAAGGCTGGAGTGAAAAAATATGTAGGCACAAACATGTTGATTATCTTCACTAAAACAATTAAAAAGTGCGAAAAATCCCTACATAGAGTAGAGCTCAAAAGTCGCAGCCATGTGAGGGACCATGAAGGCAGCATTTGGTCCAGATGCCTTCCCCTCCGCTCTGACATCAGACCGGAGGAATCTGAGGAATGCTGGGCTCCTGGGAGAAGTCCTCCTCGTTTAATGGTTTTACAGGGGCCACAGAGGTGACTAAACGTCGAACAAAGGAGGTCCCCTCACATATTTATGTCTCCCCTTTGTGCCTTTTGGCCGGGGATGAGTTACAGCCACGGTGGGGCAATTTATTTGCATAACATACATTTTTACAACATGTTGGCTTTAGTAGGCTATGCATAGGCAAATTTATTTCAAACAGTATATCGTTTATTTTTAATACTTTTATGTAAACTTACAGTAGGTTGTGAAATACAAGTAGTATGTGGTAAGAAAAGGTCCATATTTCCCTTGTTCACGCAGGTGCCGCCAAATAATGCCATTTTCTGATTTGTATTTTAACCTTTATTTAGTTAGTTTAGTTAGTTATACATCTCCGTACACAATGTTTTTTAAGCCTCCACATTACAAAATTATTCCCAATTGGTCGGACAGCATCACTATGTTCAGTTCAACAAATATCTTGAAATCAGGCTTCAAAAACCCCTCATGTCGAATTGACCTCTATTCTCAGTGGTGGATCTGTCCCTGTGGTAGTTAGTAGTTTTAGTATAACAGTAAAGTAGGTAAGTAAGTAGAGTATTTATCATTGACATTTTGTATATATGGTCGTACATACTGGTGATCATTTGTTGCTGTAATAATTTAATGTTTCTATTTTCACAACGATGCCTTAAACTGAAACTAGTCATCTTTCAGTAAAATGTCATTTGATATGCTGCTGAATACTCTCACCCACTTGCTGTCCTGCTGTTATGAGACCTCGGTAGAGTCCACAGTGGTCTCATTATACGTTTTTCAAAGCAAGCTATAAATACCACAGCACATGATAAATCCCTGTATCATGCAAGGGGATCACTGGGATGTTTAATGGAGCCACAGGAGAGTGAAAAAATACAAGAAATAAGAAATTACCTTCAAGTTTATTAGACAGGTATTTAATGTTCTCTTTGAGATGAGGGTGATGTTCAATAAGAAAAGATATTTAACTTATTGTGGTTCTCGGAAGTTACTCTTCAGCACTTATTTAGTTGAAAACAAATGTATATTATGAAAAATACACATATTCAACAACCAACGATAATAATTGCTTCGTGTTTATGTATGTAATTGCATGATGACCAGTCATAAAGCATGTGAAAAAGAACAATTCAACCCCGAGCAGAATAAAGACGACCCTGACTTATTTCTGGCCAAATTGCAGCCTCTTGTGTCTAAAATGTAACTTACAGCAGCCGCAATCAGCACCCATTATGTCAATTTATCACACAATGATTATTATAAGGGACACTTAAAAACATGCGGTTACAAAGTTTCGAAAATAGTTAAACCGGATAAAAGTTGTTTTAATAACAAAACCTTACAAACCAATATATTAATTATATGTCTTTGAGGTTAAAGCAATTGTAGTGTCACATTTCATCTTTATCTTTAAGCCCAGACTTTGGAAATTCAGACAAATATTTGATGACGCATGCTTCATCACTAACAAATGTGTATTCTTGCAAGAATTTAATGGCAGAATTGAGCATTATTCAGACAGTATTACACACATTTTGCTATCAGACGGAGAGAGGCCGTCACGCTCAGAATTCCACTCTAAATAGGTTACTAGAAAAGTGACAGCTCCCCTTGGGGCCTCCATGTCCGAAAAAACTGCTGCAAAAGTGCCGTCTTAGATTCCCCTAAGGTAGAAACATGACAAAGTGCCCTCTACAGTGCACTTTGGAAGACATCATGCAGTGCCATAAAGGCTGGTCATGCTGGAAAACATTCTACACACTGGTGCCTCACCACATGCAGCTGGAGCCCTTTTGATTTAGTTTAGTTAGATGTGAAAATGTGCTGACTCTAGTTTTATTTTACACCAGCTGAGCTATTGCAAAGAAAAAGGTGGCAAATCTCATACTAATAAGCACAGACTGTATTTATCCTCTTCACCATGCACTGTTGATGGAATTTCAGGAACAGACGACATTGCTGAGTTATGGCGACAGCATTATAGCAGCTTATTAGTAGAGTTTTGCTAAGTCAAATTAAGTTATCTTTTTGTTTTCTTGTGTTTGCTCATATTTGTGACTACCTGTATAGCATGGTGCCAGCTTTGTGTCAATAAAATACCTTTTGTTATACCTGGACAAAGTTTTTGGCATCTACCTCCAACTACCTTAGTCACTGGCCAGGCTTCCTTACACATTACATAAGGGACAATACATAAGTGTAAGAGTGTCTGAGAGACCTCCCTTATAGAAAATGATACTGGAGGCTGTGTCTCTATCTACTCTGACCAGTGGTCGAGCCATAGATCCAAGAGAAACAATTGCTGCATTCCAAATCGCAAAGTACAAAGTACTAATGTTGCACGCAGTATGCATACAATTGGGACATACCACTTTGTCTGTCAATAAGATGTCATCAGGCTGTCATCTGTTCGTGCTCTCTCAGCAGCTCAGTCAATGTGAATGAAGTATCCCCATCTGCTCAGAGGATAGTGGGTCAGAATATCCAGAAAAGCATGCTGGCTTGCATACTGCAAAATGTGACCGGCTGCAGTCGGATATCCGGGTATTTTTTGGAATTCTGCATTTGATATAGTATGTATTGGGACATTCTACTTCATTTTCTGGCATCCTAAATAGTAAGGTAGTATGGGTATTGAAATACACTCAATAGGTTTTTTTTTCTTTCTCTTTTGGAAACAGGCAGAGGACTGTGCTTCCTGCGGTGTCCTGTGGGAGATGCTGTGGGAGTGTTAAACACTGATATTGCTGTTATGAGACTTCGTTTTACACCCATTGCTCTTCTTCCCTGACAGTAAGGCGGCTTTGAGACAGTCAGTAGGGCACATAGGTTTTTCCTTATTTATGTGTCTGCATTTATTGTTGTCATCGTCCTATAAAAATAAAATATTTGTAAAGTGCACATGAAGTAGTCTAGAGGGCTGAAGATATTGTATTTTACAAGCTTTCTTGGTTAGGTCATTCTTATTGCCAAAGTTATTGTGCACTCTATTATTTTGCAATGTCAGTTGTTGCACACTGTGGTAAGTCTCTGGGAAGGGGAGAGGTTGATAAACTTTGCAATTTAACCATGTCTGCTCTATTGGTCTTAAGTTAGTGAGACATGAAGCTTTAGGTAAATTAGTTTTCCATGCTTTGTATTGTCCACTTGATACGTACTTATGATGGAGAGCTGCATAAATAAACCTGACACGACTTAGACCAAACCACACATCATTTTACGGGAAAACTTTTCAAAAAGCGGCCAGGCAGTCACTATAGGTGTTATTAGCACAGACTGTTTTGATTTATTAAACTATTTATAACAACCTGTAAATTCAAGAAGGACACATAAGGAAAAACATAAAAATATCGGACTGGCAGCTCATGAAATTGACAGTATTTATCATTTTCATTTAAGTTACATGTGGAACTTTAGTGTGGGTTTGAAGGTCCAGGGGTACAGGGGGTTAACATAGTCTTCAGCATTTATTAACATCTGCAACTCTACTTGGCGTCAGACTTGGGTAAGCTCCGGTGTTTTATTCGACGGATTTCACGTGGAGCAACTGTATTTTGTTTGCACACTTCTGTGTGCTGTCTAGTTTCATTTTGGTCAGATTTATCGTTAGATGCTTCGACACACCTATAAGTAGGCCACTCAAGTCACTATTAGTGTGTGATTTTATTGATTGGTGGCTCCTGTCTGACTTCAATGTTTTGTTTGAATGAATATCTAAAGACTCAGCTCTTTATGAGATATTGTTGGAGACCAAAGATAAATATATATCCACGCCTCTCTTGCTCATTATTGGGTGAATAATTTGTTTTTTCAAACTCTTTTGAGCTCCCAAGTTCACCGTGTGTCCCTTGCTTATGTTATCTCGAATTTGTTCTGCTTACGTATTTCTTACTAATGCCTCCGTTTAGTGTTGTTGCTGGTAGCAGATTTAATAAATAATAATTAATTAATATTGATTTATGTAACTATTATGAGTAATCAAATTATCATTCATAAACCTGTAAATTTGTATAAAAGAAAGATGGTCCTTAGCTTACGCAATAAGCCACCGTTAGTTTAACTAACAGAATATAATTCAAATTTGGACACCACCCAATTGTAGAAACATTTTGAAAACTTCTAAATTTGATATTAATCAATTAAATCTTAATCTCAGGGTTGCTGCAGGGCTCTTCTCAAGCTGTACAGGGACCTATCATTTTACATATACACACAAATCAAATGATCGAATTTGATCATTTGATTTCAATAAATGAATAAAAGATCAAATAAACAAAAAGAAAGGTATGACTAAAGATGAGGATGAAGAGTACAATGAATAACAATGAACCACAACTAAATGGACAGGGTTACATGTGACCAGGTAGAATCAGGGACCCATATCTTTGACTGATTCTTTAAATTCGTCGATTGCCATTTTACATTGAATCTCAGGATGTCCCCGCAGCAAGAACTTCATTTCCTCCCATTTTAAAAAGAACACCATGATCCCTCAAACACATGGAAGAGTTTGGGGGTCACAGACACAAAGTACAGGGGACACCCCCCCCCCCCCCCTACTGTTGGTCCGTTTCTTTAAGTAGTTTATTAACAATTGGATGATGTGAATGATCGTAAAAACCACAAAGATGGGGTCATAAAACATGATAGACTCAGCCTTAACAATTTGAATGTTGAGTCTTATCTCTGAGTATGTCCAGCAGGCACATGGTAAAAGTGACAAGTGATCCATAAGTTGAGTGCAATTACTGAAAGAAGTTTATTAGTTCAGGTTGTCTCGTAGACATTTCAGTTTTATAATCTCTCGGTGGACGTCCGCTACAGTATCTATTATTAAATAACCAGTTTAGGAGCACAGCCAGAAGTTCTCTCCCCACATTGGGTCGAATTACTTCAGAGTTCAAATCAAACAAATCAACACCCTAAACAAAAAGAAACCACGTGGCCAAAGCAAAGCAATGAATCAAACACACAAATGATTATTCGACCCAAAGTTTATGATCAATTTCAGCTGTGTTTCTCCCCTTAAGGCTGTACAAAAAGGAGGCTATAGCGCGATCATTTCTGCAATCACGTAGAATTAAGAAGAGGTACTTAGCTGAGAGGAGAATATTTAACAAGGGGAAAGCCCCACCGCTCCGAGACGGTGCACCAATCATCTCGCTGCTTTCCACAGTGGAAAAGTGTTGCTCATTAAACACGAGCAGCTAACAGTAAGAACATTCTCACAGGCTACAGAGCGAGGGAGTCAGACCGACAAACCACACACACATTCACACACACCTTGTGACACTTACACAGAATGTGATCAAATGCAAATGTGTTTAGAATGTGCATAGTACAGTGAGATGTGTAGTACATTATTCATTTATGTGGTCCTGTCTCAAAGAGAGGCACTTGGTCAAAATCTAATCTTTATTACTTTTTCCAACACCTGGGCACCCACCGGCCATGGCTGCAGCATCGAGGAAAATACAGTAATGGAGAAAACGTGTAACGCATTGCGTGCATTGAACAGCTGAAAAAGGTGAAAGAAGATTATAAGTGTTAAAAGAATTGGCTGAACTTTGGAGAAATAAATGACAAAGGATTAGTGAATATTAGTCAAATAAAATAGTAATTTGTAGGTTTATTTAAAGTGATACTACATCATAAACTAGAATACTAATGTACACATCTACACCTCAGTGGTGCCTGTAAAGTGTTTGTTGGAAGCAGAGTCCTTCTGTTTGCCCAAGGCTTCCTTGCGTCTGGCTTCAAACCAGAGCAGCTCTTGTTTTGGGAGGTAGAGGAGTAATAAAGCCCTGAGACTCAAAGACTTGTAAAGCTTTGCCAGACTGTGAAGAGCATTTCAATATGAGGAGATGCAGATTACATCTATACCATGCAGCTAAGGCCTTGGCCACGGTAAATGCATATTGCAACCACACATCTCTCTCTTTGTTTTGCTCTTTCATCCACGCCAAGCCGGACTTTACCCGCTTACAAAAACTCAACTTTTCTAAAAGGCTCTTCCAACGTGATAACCTGAAATTAAAAACAGCTGCCTCACATGAATGGTTGGAAAAAAATTGAGCTTTTCAAAACAATCTGACTTTTCTCAACCTTTTGCGGAATGTAAACAAGCCCTAATATTGACATACGGCTGAGCTGAGATGCTCTTGTAACACAACAGAGGACATCACAAATGGAAGATGCCGTACAGTAAAAAGGTTGCATGTTATCTTTAGGACAGTCAAACAGTCTGCTCGTCAGGATGTGGGGGCTGACAAAAGTCCAAGAGAAAATGAGTGAGGAGGATGTCCTCAAGTGTGACCTCATTGTCCTTAATAAACCTATTGGTGAAACTTTAAATACCAGATCGTGCTGATATGGCACAAACATGGTCAGTATACTTAACATTAAAGTGGTAATTCCTCCTTTTGCAACAAAATAAGCTTGCACATTAGACAAAGATGAAAAAATACATAAATTAGCATAAAGCTTGGTTATTCCATCTGCAAAGGTGCGATCTGAAAATGACTGGTTGAGACCTTCAGTCTGTAAAACCTCCTCAGATGGATGTGACGATGATATTATTGTGACAGTTGGTTAAATGGCAGTACAGTCTTTGTAAGGCAGTGATTCACACCCTGCACAGCCTTGTCCGGGGGTTGCATTATTATTAAACGGTGGAAGTCAGCAGCATCAACAGGAAATTACATCATCTCATTTTGTTTTTTAACCTTTATTTATCCATCGAAGACGTGGCTAAGCATGCATGCTCTTTTTGTTTCAGCATTAATATCCAGTAATGACTCAAATTCACAAGCAGGAGCAAAACAAACACCATCTGCAGAAGGCTGGACGCATGGAGGTAAAGTGGGTTAAATAGATTAGAGAGAATTACTTCCACGTCAGACTGTCCCGGTCTGAAATCTCACTCTCGTTATTGTTTTTAACCATTTGTACTCTACTACCATCACGCTATAAAATATTTTTTGGAATCATCATGCACCCCTTATTCGAATATTAGCTCTTTTTTCTTAATGTGGGGTTACAGCGGCACTTTTAATTTGAAAACAAATGTATATTTCTCAACACTTCATTTGAGTCATGCAAACAGAGCATTATAAAATGCCAGAAAACACATTTTACATAAAAAAAATGCATAACAGTAAATCAACGGACTATCAGATGCGTAAGGAAAGGCGAATGACTTATTCTCATTGGAAGGAGGAGCGAAGTGATTTCCAAGAAAGTAAACTCCCTTTGTAAGGGGTATGTGAAGTATTTATTAGACGATTTGTCGGAGGACAACATTAACATGTGTTTTTTACATTTAATTTGGGTGAGATAACACTAGAGACCTCTTTGGAAAAGCACCCTTTGTTCTCATTCATGCAGCACACTGAAGCCCTGAAAACAGACCGTGGAAGAGAAATAGACCCTCTTTGTCCTTTTGATGAACTCGGTTATGTTATGATATAAAACAGATGAAACATGAACAAGGCTTCACCCTAGAGGCACGTATTCTCTGTTGTCATTACAAAAGGGTGCTCAATATCATGACTCAGTTGTCCTTTTTCCTTTATTGTTGTTGTATTTGACAAGAAAAAGACCTCCTGGGAAAGAAAAGGATATTGTCCCAATTAAAAAGATAAAAAGAATCCAATTAATAAGATTCATAGAACTCAATTTTCTTTTCATACATTTAAATCAGACAATAGCCTTGATTACTTTGCATGGTAACCGCGCTACTTTGCACTAGTTTACATTAATTTAACAGGTACTTGTTGCCATATCAACTACAGACAAACTTTTCTTTAATTGTATTCAAGTCTTCCTCGTTGTTTAGTCACTTAGGCCTTTTAAAAACACTGCAGGCAGGATGAATGAACATATTTCAAGGACAATGCAAAAATGAAAGAGATAAATGAACTAAATAGACAGTATTTTGAAAGAAAAGTGATTAATCAGCGTCTCTTACAACAGGCACTTGTTGTCTCCTCTTGCCCTCCAGCCAACCTGAATCAGCAAGGGGCACAACAGAGTACAGCTGTGTGTGTGTGTGTGTGTGTTTGTGTAGTCATGACGTATAAACAAGTGAGTCAGGTCTCCCTAATGAAGTTTCCACACAGGGATACATGCACACCTTGTAAACAAGAACCGCTGAAAAACGATCCAATCCGTCAAATTGATTTGAACACTTCACCACGGCTCCTCATCCCATTTGAAAGGACGTCCCTCTGGGCGTCATGGCACTGACCTTTTCATGGATTCAAAAAAAATGTAACTGAGAGCTCTTAAACATCCTAATAATCACCCATTCAGGAGTCTTGTAAGATTGCAACCAGAGGAAGACGCAGGAGGAGACGGGGGAGGGCAGCAAGGTAGTTCACCAAGGCTTCACCTGTTGTTGTGGTGACGTGAGCTGCACCATTGATTAAAAAGTGTGTGGGTGGCCTCTATAGGCCTATCTACCTTACACACAAATACACAATCCTCCCCGTCCAGAGAGGAGCAGGAAACCCCTTACCTTAATCACTCCCCAAGGCCTTGAGACTCCAAACTCCACTCATGCGTCTTTAAAAAGAGCTTTCCTCCTCTGAGGAAGCAGCAGACCCGCTCCTACCGAGCATTTCATTACAGAGCAGACAGAGAACAGAAGAGGAGGAGCGGGATCATAGTTAAGAGTCGCCACTCTGGAAGATCTGTGGACAAACACAAGGAGAAAAACAAGAAGAGAGGAGAGGACCGCTTTTGGAAAAAGGTAAAAAACAAAACTAATGTCTTTAACTTGTTTGTGGATTCTTGTTTTGGCATGGATCTCAATTGCGTCTGGTTGTTGTTGTTAGCTTCTTGTTGTTTTGAACGGATAAGGACTATTGATTGCATTGATGACACACATTCACTGATTTAGGATTTTCTGACGTGTACAGATGCATTTGTTCTGTGAATTATAGTTAAAGTGGATTTATATTTCAAAGTCACACCTCAGCTTTTTGCAGAATATGTTGTCTTTAATAATTGCTTTCCATTAACATAAACCTCCACAAACACAAATCTAGCTTACAGACACAGTAATAAAAACTTCGTATTTTATTAACACACACGGTTTAAATCTATTTTAATCACAGCTGAATATGTCTGTGGAGAGCAGCGCGTCGCTCAGTGAGTCATAATGTAGGAAGAGTGTAGAGTCTCTGCCAGAGTTACAAAGACGATGGCCCACCAAGGAGTCACTCCTTAGAATAGAGGATGGAGGGAGAGACAACAAGAAGCAATTTCCCTACAAAGGAAAGGAAATTAACTCATTGCACCAAAATGAAAAATGTAAAAGAGAAAAGTAGTATACCCAGGTATCAATTTTGTTTATATTTTCTATGTTATTTATAGCTTCTACAATATAGCTTTCTACATAAATGTTTAAACATGGGAAGAGAGAGCATGGGAGGAGACAAAAGGTAATACACATAGCAGCAAAGAGACCAGGAGGAGTGTTTGCCAGATCAAGATGCGTCATAACTATTATTCATCATTTGAAAGAATTTGTTTGTAGATCTTCGTCATCACCTAAGTATGAAGATATCCCTCCTGATATATGCGTGGTCCATATGAATGCAGCCTCCAACAATAGCAATCTGTTTCCTTGCATTCATTCGTCCATGTCCATCGATCATGGTCCTTGAAGTAACATAAAAAGTAACGTTTGCTGGCTCCACTTATCTCACAAAGCAACTTTAATGGTCATTTTTAATAGTCACCGACCTTTCAATGTTTGGCTGCAGAGCTCCCTATTACAGTTACTAAGCTGTGGAAATACAGCCTATTTACTCCAGTACTAAGTTACTACTGTTGGGATCTGACTATATGGCTTCGACATGTGCTGTGGAACAAAGAGTCAGGCCTTGCCTTTTGCAAGCAAAGGTTTCATCCTGATTGTAGTTTGAGCACCAAACCACCAGCTCTGAAGAAATTCACATTAGGGTGTGAGTTTCCTCCCCCCAAATGCAACGCTGCTCTCATTGGACGAGAGCAGGGATACCGAGGCGGGACCTCCGGTAAGACGACCCTGTTCCCCAAAAAACTATGCGTTCCTGAAGTTACCGGAAAGCAGCGCTGCAATCTAATTGGCCGAGGGCCAAGACACCCCAGGACCCATGTGGTTCAGCCACTGTTCTACAAAACTACCTGCAACCCCCACCTCAATGCTTTTTCCATCGATCCCTCCGGGGTAGCAGGAGGCACACATGCAACGTTGTTCTTCTTTTTAATCAAATCCTAGGTCTAACAGTTTATATTCGCTGGCCGAATTCACCAAACTGTCTATTTTATCTTTGTTCGTATCCACGAAGCGAACCCCTTTTTAGTCCTGTAGAAGTGAAGAAGCAAGACTTCTTCAGAAAGAGAGAGAACTTCCACTCTCCACCAAGCGCCTCGTTTGCTCCGGCCATAAGGACGCGAAAAGCCCTTATCCAGACGACAGCGATGCTCTCCTACCGAGAGAACACCTCCCGCGGCCCGCAGCCGCGCTGCCTGAGCCCAACGAAGCTCAGAAGACCCCCCCCTCAACCAACACGATTACATCGTACTGTCAGGCGAAATAGATTCTGGGCAGAGTTAGAGAGAGTTAATTTATGTTTATTTTATCTTGTTTGTGTGCTTAAAGTACTGTTCATTTGTATAACGTGGCATATGCTTTATGATCACCGACACTGGCGATCCCTGAAATTGCTGGTGTTGTGTAGAAGTTAGCGTGTATTCTATGCTACCGTGATTCCTGTCGAGACAGCCGCAGTGAGGTCGAAGTTGCTTCTCATCAGTTCAGGAGGTCAGAACCGCCGGCTGAGACAAAGAGTCGCGGTTCTTGCTCCCCTGGCTGAGAGAGCAATCTTCCGTACTCCAGCGCGGTCCAGAGGATCTTAATCTTTTGTTTTATTTCATTTTGTTTTGTTCCTTTCCCTTCTCTTTTACTAATCCACACACACACACATATAGCTTTGAGCTAATGTAGCTACGTGCTAAACGGCTACCGGCACGTATAGACGCCAGGTCTCCTGTTGGCTATCCGCCATTTTTGAGTCTCACGCATGAGAGACGTCACTACGTCCCAACTACGTCAGACGTCGCTGAGCTGTTCCCTCGCTCCTCCCCCTTACGCACACACACTCCCCCCCCCCCCCCCCCCCCCTCTTTTCAATCGTCTGTTGATTTTAGATAGCGTGCTCATGAATGTATAGTTGTTAGTTTAGATATTAGTTGACTAGATCATTAGTATTAGAACGTAATAAACTCTGTTATATTTTAAAGAGCAGCTGTCTGTGATTACTTTGTGCATGTGTATTGTGATGATAGCTGTATATGTGGTCTGTGCTCGAACTTAAACTTTCACTCTGAATGTGTAATAGTACTCAGACTGTTGACATTGCGAGTGAACACTAATTATGAGACTTAGTTTTATCGTTTGGTTATTGGTCCCTGTTCGCAGGGTGGTGCCCCGTTATTATTATTAATCAATAATTGTTACTGACATTAATAATTCTATTGATATCAAGAATTTAGTTTCTTAGATGCTGATAACCCAAACACGCTCCTTTACGTTCCCAACATATTGCTGATAACCCCTTTTTGTCAGGCTATGTTATTCCCAACACTACCATCATCATTCTGGTGTGCCCTTGAACAGCTATATAAAGGGACTGCTGCATTCACTTTCATTTTTTTTGATTCTGGTTCTTTTTTTTCCTGCATTACATTCAGAGCCAACTGGAATGTAGTTTAGGGACTGTGTGGAAATGACTGCAGTGGGGAACGGGGGATGAAAGTATTGTTTGATTTTTTTTTCAAATTAAAACCTTCCCCAGGGCCATTAAAGAGTAACTGCACACTCAAACGTATTTTTTTTAAGCTGTAAACTAAATGATATAACTGTAGCCTACTGTGATGAAACACATCGATGCTGGTGTTAACATTGACATTTCTCACCACATTTATAAAACAAAAAATCAGCATTTCATGGTTGAAAATGGTTCAAAACGCCATCTACTCTTTTAAATCAGACCTAATCTTGCAAGGCCAATTCTGACCTCACCACAGCGCCTATCGTTTTGACTTTTTTCGGAAACCACTTTGATGCATTATAACCACAGCACAAACCTGTTCTCTTCTTTCTGTGACTGGAGATTAAGCCATCAGCACATTACACAATCCTGGTTGTCTGGCAATAGCGATGTGCTTTCCTACGATGTGACAATAGAGTGTAGATGAAGCATTAACGCCAGCTTGCCATGTTTTCATGCAAACGTAACACTGGTAACAGATGATGGATCAGTGGGCTGGTGGGCAGCGGCTGCTGCTGGGTCCCTGCTCCCCACTGCTAGGAGACCATACAGCCCAGAGGAGAGCAGACGGACACTCTGGAGACAGAGGTGCTGGCTGACTTTGAGTTGCTACAGCCAACATGCTTTTGCCTTTTTCAAAATGATGCAGTGGCTCAGACCTGAGAGTGAAGTTACACTTTAATTATTGCTTTGGGTTATTCCCTTCACCTCAACACCTCAACTCAGCCACAATTATCTCAGGTTTAATGTGTTCATGGAACAATCATTCACAGTCCAAATTGCACATTAGGAGTGTAATTATCACTTGGCAAAACTGTAAACATAAGTGGTGTATCATGTTTGCCGAATTACATTACAGCTGCTCTAATTTTGTACCAAGAGCCACTAAATGATCAGTAGCATCACTGACATTTAGATTTTTCAGCACTGCAATATTTCCTATTCATTCTTCATACAATCAGGTTGGGTTTGAATTTGCATTTGCATGTTATGGGTTAAAGTTATAAGCCTTAATAGTTCAGCTCAACTGTCGGAAATGCACATTGTACAATAAAGTCAATCTGACCTTTTTTCCATCACGCCAGGCTAACCCGTGATTTGATTTAGTGCTGATGGTTGTGTGGGAAGTAGTTTCCCACACTACAGCTCCGTGGCTTTTTTTGCCTTTCTTTTACTAACTAACAAAAAACGAAAATGTCTTTATTGACTCATGTTTGATCACCGTTAGCCCAAACCAAAGGGACAAACAAATTGCGACTCCTGTGGAAGCTTCTCAAAAAAAGCCACCACCATTTTTCACCAATGGAATAATTTGAATGTGAAGCAGCAGCTGTGTATAAGGCAACAAGGGAAGGACCCAAATGCAGTCGAGAGTGATTTACTGAAAAACTGCAAATACAAAAGCATACGGGTTGCAAGTCCAAACAGACTGAAGTAGCTGGAGACAGGTGTAAGGTAAACAGGAATGGGGCAGGAGAAAGTTCTCAGAGTTATGAGGTTCAGGTGGCTGGAAAGCAAGAGCACGCAACATTGACAGTGCGGCAGGAAGTTAATGGAAATGTAACGTTAATATGCTGCAGGGCTGATGAGGGGAGGTGGAAACAGGTGAGCAGGGAGTTAGTAAGAGTTAGCTGACTGGGACAGTCGGGAGAGTCTGAGGGCATCTGCTTGATAGATGGAGATTGACATTGACAGCAGCAGTAGACAATGCTCAGTTCGCAGTGACACTGAGGCCGATAGCAATGAGATAAAATGAAGCTGGATTACATGCATACCTCATGTGTTGTGTATCCTTCATGTGTGTGAAGCCGACTCAAATCCAGTGCAGGAATGGCGGACTCTGCCTCTAACAATGAAAACTACCATAGAGGGAGGTAATTGCAAATACATGGAATACCAGTAGACCCTTTTACAGTTTGTAAACAATGATGAGGTATTTATGTGTGTAAACACGAGTACAGAAGTGCAGCCTAATCCAGCGGATTGCATATATTGTCAAACTGTGCAAGGGCATTAACCACCAAAGATACACAGGTTCATTTTACGAAATGTATGTATTTGACGTATTCTTGTCCTGTTGTTAGTTGGCTTTTTCATATAACTATTGCCCGTAAATTTGGACTGTATGGCCCAATAGTATAGGTGAAATGCTGCCCCCCCCCCCCTTCCAC
Organism: Anarrhichthys ocellatus; assembly: GCF_004355925.1. Lineage (NCBI taxonomy): Eukaryota > Metazoa > Chordata > Actinopteri > Perciformes > Anarhichadidae > Anarrhichthys > Anarrhichthys ocellatus. Next base: position 964,770 of record NW_022280082.1, on the reverse strand, counting down.
CTGTAATTGTGAAGGGTAAATGTGTAAAGTTCCAATACAGAGACGTGATTTTTTGTGCATGTAACTATTTTGTTGTTTAATTTGAACAAGTCAATGTTTTCAGTAATTATTTAACAGTAAATCTTGCAAGATAAAGATCAATGAAAAGATCAATCTGGAGCAGGACAGAATCTTTATAGTTTTCTTGCGCTTAGAACATATACACAACCAAGCGTGTTCCTCCTCCCTTTCCAAACCCGACTTCATGGCCAAATCATTTTCTAACAGTCCCTTTGGGTTAAAAGCCACAAACCTTAACCAAACACACACATTTTCAAGGCATTTTTTTCAATATGATTCACATGCAACTGATAAACAAGTCCATATGTTCAAAGACTCACATGATGTCGGAAGAGGAATGTGGATGAATGGTATTTGAGCTCAGTTACTATTCAGTTTGGAGACACTAAACTACAAATCCACAAACAACCTCAAAGATATGTACGAAGGAAGTGTTTTGCAGAGACATTTCTTGTATTTATTCACACACTAACAATGTCTCGCAGAATAAGTGACTATTTGAGCCTGTTAGGACTGTAGAGTTATTGAAGCCTCTTCTATGTTTTGAAGAGAGTGCCCCTGCTGTGGCTTTGCTTTCTTTTCAACTCATAGCCTCACTTGTGTTTCTGTCCTCCACGCCAGGCTGAAGATGATGTATCTATCTTGGCTGTTGGTGGTGGTGATGGCTTACGTGTGCGTCCCCGGCTTTGGGTCGGTGTGCTGGGGCAGATCCCAATGCAACGACCTGAGCAACAAGGGAAGAATACTGGTAGGTCAAACTGTCTCCATCCATTTCCTCTCTGTCACTGCCATTAGGCAAAGCCTGGTGTATTTCTATAAAAGACTTCACACAGGGTCATTTCAAAGTCATTACAGTGAACAGACTAAAAGACAAAGTAAAATAGCATAAAAAGTAACATTTTGAGCTTCAAGGTTCATTCTTGACTCTCAAGATCCATGTAGTTGCCGTCCCGGAGCTTTCAATGTTCTTCTTCAAACTCTATCTGCTTTGGAAGCGTGTGTGTATCATTGAAAGCTCCAGAACACTCAGTATCAAAGCGATAAAAAGTGCTCATTAGTGTCACATTGTCAACTCTTCTCTTAAAATGTTGCTGGTTTTTCTTTGATTCCTTCCATGCAGGACTGCATTCGCCTCTGCATGTCTGCCATCCAGTCTGAATTCCCTCAGCTCAGTGCAATGGCCCTGAAGGTGAATGATAATGATGATGACCTCCTACTCGGCGTCATTCTGGCCACCATGGTGTCCGAAAACAAGATATCAGAGTCGGATCTGAAAGCCCACAGCGACGAGCGACGCTCCTATTCAATGGAGCATTTCCGCTGGGGCAAACCCTCTGGCCGTAAACGTCGACCCGTAAAGGTTTTTGCCTCTTCTCTGGAGGGAGGGGGCCCTTCTGAGCGCAGTTTCCCCCCTCAGGCTCGCAGGCAGCTGGGCAGTAACAATGATGAAGTGAGGGATCTGAATGGAGGAAGTCGAAACCAAGGTTTGCAAAGGGTCAGCCTTAAGTCACACGTCCCGGTGAGCCTGCAGGAGAGAAAGAATGCGGCCTATCGGATGAGTCACTTCCGATGGGGGAGCCCACCGGCCTCTAAACGCAACGGCAGCTTTATGAAAAAGCGAATGAAGAAACGTCAGGGGCCGCTGGGCAAGCTCCTCAGGAACATTATAGTCAAGGATGTGCAGAGGATAATGGGCTGATTGAAGGATGGAGGAGAGGGTGGGTGGGGGGGGGGGGGGGGGGCGGTTGAAAGAATCTAATAGCCATTGCATGTTAGCACACACAGGTGCTATTACAGACACTTATCACTATCGTTCGCATGTTGTTGAATGTCTTTTCTGGGCCAAAGGTTTCTCTCATTAAAACCTTAACTAAAGATAAAAAACAAGGCAGTTTAATGTTGAATAAAAACAACAATGCACCCACAGACTGCCTTGAATGGTCTGAATGTGAAGCTTTCTTAAGAGTGTTTATTTTATTTTCTTGAAGGATTAGTCATTATTGATCCATATGTTTGGAAACACAGAGAATGCCATTCCAGGGCAAGAGGTGAGTGTAAATGTTTATTTACAGAGTGGTGTCTTTTTTTGTAAATTAATATAATAATAAAGATAAATTCTGTATGTGGCAAACAAAACAAGTAATTGGCTGATTTCACAATAATCACAGACTTTCAACATGAACTAAATTATTATCATTGACACCAACCCCTGTGATGAAGGCCCATAGCTGCAGCTGAAAGCTCTGGGGGGGGGGGGAATCTAGTAAGTGGACCGTGTGTGAGGAACTGACATGAAGACAAAACAACAAAACATTAAATCTAAAAGCATGTATTAGAACAATTGGGAAGACTGATGAAGTTAATGTTTATTTTGTGTTTCACATAGGACACAAACGGCGGCCTCTTGGCTAAAAGTCCAGGATCAAAAGGGGTGAAGCATATCAAAAACCATGTGCAGCGCACCTGCCTGCCTAACTTGCTGTCCACCTTGACCTAACCTAATTAATTTATAGGTGTGAGCAGGTGTGTTGTTGAGTGAAGCTACAATGGTCGGTTGTGCTTCAGAGCAACGTCTGACACTTCAGCTAACATTTGGAAAATAGAAAATGTGTATTTACATGTAGAGGCAGGTGTGACGTGATTTTTATTGTGTAATGTGTCAGAGAATACGGCGCAAAAACAACATTTAAGCAAGCTACAAGGCATTCACAGGAACTTCTGTGCAAAAAGCTGTTTGTTATGGTAGTTCTTTCACATATAGCGACTAAATATTAGGTATATTAATTATATTATCAATTAACTTGAGTTTGATAAAGACACCTAATCAAACATTTTGTAAAACCTAAGCAACAGTTTCTAGTTACATGTAGAGGCAGGTGTGACGTCATTCTACAGGACATGCGTTTACCCAAAACAGGCTCCGATTATGTGTATTAACTTAACTTTATTATTTCAACTTTCTCCTTTCCTTTTTCATCACACATAAACCACAATGACACTGTAATGAAAAACTAAACAATGCGGCATTCACAAGGACAGCTATGTGTTCTCTTCCTATTTCCAACAGTTGTCATAATTAAGACAGCCAGAGGCGCGTTCAGCTAGAAGTTGCACGTTCAAGGGGTCGCTTCATGAACCGAAACACGTGCGCGAGGCCTTCCACCTCTCATTTGCGTACTATGATTAGATTATTAGACGGGAATGGGAAAGCAATTCTCAGGAGACCAGACTAGCATTTGACAGTATGCCAGACAATATGCCTGGCAATCAGTTTGTTGACAAAGTAGAGTTGTCAAATCAGCATATAAGCCTCCTGTGTGTACACCCAGAAACCTTCAAACAGATAATACTGACTGAGGACTGCAGTCGGGAGTCAACAGGGTTATGATGGACGTGTCAAGTCATGTCAACGCACAGTAAACAACCCCCTTCAGTCTTTCGACCTTTGATTTGGATAAATGTCCAATCCTTTGCAGTTGAGTTTTCACGTTTCCTGTAAAGCAACTGACTGAATGTTGCATTAAGCAAGAGCCAAGCTGGCAGCTCAGTGGTGCTCTGAGCTAAATGCTAACATCAGCATGCTAACAGGCTCGCAACGACAATGTTAGCATGCTTGCTAAATAGCACTAAACAGAAAGTACAGCCTTGACTGATGGGGATAAAGTATTGACCTTTTTGTTTTGATAATGGCGCTTAATGATTTCATGACAATAGTTTGACATATTTCCACAGTGATGGAGAGGCCAAATCGACCGACAGATTACCATTCCTAGAGCCATATACACACACACACATACATATATATATACACATATATATATACACATATATATATACACATACACACATATACATACAGTATATACACATACATATACATACAGTATATACACATACATATACATACAGTATATACACATACATATACATACAGTATACACACATACATATACACAGTATACACACATACATATATACAGTATACACACATACATATATA
>NW_022280082.1:934975-950710 GCF_004355925.1 Anarrhichthys ocellatus | reverse complement strand
ACACACACACACACGTATATACACACGTATATACACACACACACACATGTATATACACACGTATATACACACACACACATGTATACACACACGTATATACACACGTATACACACACACGTATATATATACACACACGTATATATATACACACACGTATATATACACACACGTATACACACACACACGTATACACACGTATACACGTATATACATATACACACGTATATACACACACGTATATACACACGTATATACACATGTATATACATATACATACATACATATACATATATATATATATATCTCACTTTTTTTTAAGTTATCAATTTTGAGGCTAGTTTGTTCATTTTAATACCACAAAATGTATCTCAAAAGGACACAAGTATGAAGCAGAGCTTCTAGGCTAATGAGTTCTACGTTGTTTTTGGATACTACATTCTGTCGAACGCCGCCGTCACAGTAGGAGAAAAGACGCCACTAAAATACACGTTGAATTTAATTCTGATAAACCACCCAAGCAGATGACAGGCATGAGAATGGCAAACACACAATACAGGCACCGATGCAAGTAGTGCAACAGAAACAAAACAGTCCATTACAGGCAAGTAAAAGAAAAGCACTACAAGCACAGTTAAAGAAACTTTGCAATTGCTCAATACTGTGTTGAACACTGCAACTGACGGAGCACTCAATGTTAACAAGACATCTGCGTTTGCAGTCAAAAGGTTATGTTCATACGCTGCATGATGGCACTCTGCAGCTTCCTGTATCTTAAGCAGATCACCTTAGAAAAACACATTCCACTTTAACAGGCTTTCCCTTTCACCAGAAAACAAATCAGAAACAGATCAGACATTTTCTGGTTACAGACACATTTATTGTACAACACGGCAACATCACCAGCATGCAAAGTCAGGTATGACACTCATAAGGCATTTTGTCCATGTAAAAGCTGCCTTTGCCACTAGGTAATCCAGTTTTTAAAGTGCAAAGTTCACAGAATGAATAGATTTGACCTACAGCACTACGTTGTAAACAGATCTATTAACCAGACATGTAATGACAAAAAGTAAGATAGAATTACCGTCAGTTAATATTACATTACGCTATGCAGTGACAACGAGCACACTGGTCGATTCACAGGTCTTCCCTGCAAAGTTGCAAGATGCTGAAAAGACAATTTTACAAGGTGTAACTGGAAGGTTTAGACAGCTGCACATTGCACTAAGATAGCTCGTTCTTTGTTAACGTGGTGGAAAGAGTCACTGGACGAAGACTGTAAACCGCGTTTGAAAAGTTTGGTCTTGGGTAACGACGATAAAGACACACGTCTGCATGAACGTTCATATAGACGCATGAACAAATACACATACACACAATTGTGAACTGATCTGATACACTGGCATGTGTGGACGTGAATAAACTAACAGACAACACTACACTGTAAAATAAATAATAATAAAATGAACAACCAACTGGACTGTGACACATGACAATCAGGGACAAACTAGACACTGCCGTCTACATTGAACAAGGGTGGCTGCAACGCGTTTCACGTCGCCGCGAATTCACAGAAGCGCAGGAGCGGGAGGGTCGGTCTCTTCACGACATCACAAAACTGACCACCACAGCACAGCAACAAGAGTGCACGATTTAAAAACACAAAAAAGGATCTGCTACCAAAAGGTTGAGCTGTGTTAGCCAGGCTAGTGGCACATTATTGCCATTATACCTTGTGTTTTTTTTTTTTTTTTATACCTGTGTGTATGTGCACACATGCACACGAAATGGCTTTTAGACTTGTTTAAATCTTGCTGAATGAGACGGGTTGCGCTGCTTGGAGGCTGCAGCAGCTGTTATGGCGTAAAAACAGAGTGCAAACGTATTCCAGCAGGATTGAGAATGTAACGGCAACAATACAGTTCATGATGCTGCTGCTGCTGCTAAAACTGGTCCCCGACATTGGTGGCCATTAATGAAGTTGATTATTTCCGGTTCATTGATTCGTTAGCGGAACACTTTCAGACTTCACTCGTGCGTTCTACTGATTTGGAGATGATGTAGATTTCTACTGTGGGCTGTTTCACCTCTTTGATTTCATGTGTTGCTGGTTATCTATGTGAGAATTTAACAAACGTATCTGAACACTAACTAAGTAGCTCTCTTCCTTACTTATGGACACAATTAGTGCAGTGGCAGTCTACAATTAGAATCAATATACAGTATATATATACACACACACGGAAAAAATCTCCCTACTCTGTACATCAGCTTAAAGATTTATATATTTCTCTGTATATACACATTTATATGGAAAGGAGAAAAATAAAGGATTCATAATAATCTAATGTTTGATCAGGTAAACATCACAGTAAACACTTGAGAAGTTTAGTGTGGTCATGACTGTGGCGCAGTGTGTGTTTTTGTGTATGTTTTTAACTTGAGTCACCTGTAAGGCACACTCACTTTGGGAGGATAGCACACAGACAGTTTTCTCTCATTTAAACCACGGCTAGGATAAATAAAAAGAAGAAGAAGAAAAACAAAAACTAGGTGCAGGAAATAAATGCCCGTCATGAAAGAAAAAGCACTTTTGGCTGAACAAAAAAAAAAAAAAAATAAAGCATTGAACACTGAAGACAGATGTTCAGAGCTGAGTAACATGGGCGATGGGAAGGAGTAGCTTCATATTTGTAAATCTATCCATATTTCATTCAAACATACACAGAAATATACGATCAGGTCAATTAAAATGCATCTAATTCACATGAGCTCTTCCTGGCCATGAAAACAATAGAAAGAAAAGAAAAGAAAAAAGGTATAAAATATCAGTATCACTAAATTTAATTTTGTGATCAAGGATAGTATGGCACCCTGTAAGGGACAAACGGGTCAAAAGAATGTCCAATAATTGCAGTGCTATCAAAAAGGTGACGTTACAGGGCATGCAACAAGTCAATTCACTCTCAAGCCACAGAAGTGACTCAGATTTTCCCCTCACAGTTCTCTGCAATCTCTAAATTGAAAATCCAACCAGTGGAGTTTCTACAGACATCTAAGGAGAGCTGAGGGGAAAACACAAGTTTGCCTTTAGTACTGCATGTATTGACATTAGCAGGCTTGTTTTTGGCTGCCATCACAGGGAAACATATTCTCAGACAACTAAGTTAATAAAGAAGTAGCTTGTTCTCGAGTTGGCTTCAAAACAACTATGGGTTTTCTCCTCCTCCCCTGTGGTTGTTTGACTCCATGATCAAAGATGGCTTAACAGTGAGGATCGGTTGCCCCTCCCAAATCCCTCCCACCCCCTCAAATGGGAAACAGTTCTGTGACTTTGCTTTCCTGATCTAGTACACACAGAGGTCAGGAAACTTCATCTCGTAGATGGGCACAGATCGACTCTGGCTTTGGCCATAACCTGACGAAATGGTCCCAGACGGGCTGGGCGGGGGTCTGAATGGGAAGAGCAAACCGTCAGCATCAGCGCGAGTTCAAAACACCTTCATCATCTTAGTCAGTATCACATTTCATTCGAGACATCCCAAAGCACCACCTCTTACCTGATTGTAATCTCAAAGATCTGATTTAGTTTGCTCTGCAGTAGTGTGGCCTAGACAGGACAAAAGCAGATCATATGAGACAATAGTACAAAGCTGAAGCAAGAAAAACAGTTTAAAATAAACAATACAGATAGAAGGAAAGTGTTCTCGTTGTACCCTGGCACCACAGTGGGCAGCTATCTCCTCGAAGGGGGCCTTCTGAAACTTCTCCACCACTTGTCTCCTCCGCTCCCTCTCCTGCTCCTCCATGCCCACACTGTCCACTAGAGGGAGACACAAACAACATTTACATTTCAACATCGCTCTGTGCTGCAGTGTATTGTAAGTTGAAAGTGACAATGTCACGTTAGTGCTTCTCACTGCAGTAAAGGAAAGTTGTATGAACCATTTCAATCCGTGTTTAGATCTCATCACAGCACAGAAACCGCCCCGATCAAAGTCACCCACGACCTCCACCCCTCCTCTCTTGAGTCCTCCCTCCACATTACTGACACAGCCCTCTCCTGGTTCAAATTACTCCTCTCTGACCGTGAACAGTTCATTAGCATCAATAAATTCACGTCTGACACATCCCCTTGTCTCTCAAGGTGTCCCTCAAGGTTCAGTACTCGGTCCCCTCCTCTTCATCCTCTACCTGGGCGACTGTGGCTAAGTGGAGAGCAGGGCCGTCCTTCAATCAGAGGGTCTTATGTCGATGTGTCCTTGAGCAAGACACTTAACCCCAAAATTGCTCCTGTAGCTGTGCCTACGGTGTAATGTGATAGAATCTGAATTGTAAGTCGCTTTGGATAAAAGCGTCTGCTAAATGACTGTAATGTAATGTACCTGCTCCCCCTTGGCGACATCATACGCCACCATAGTCTCCATTTCCACTGCTATGCTGACGACACCCAGCTCTACATCTCCACCAAATCCATCACCCCCACCACCCACTCCACCGACACCAAGTGCCTCAAAGACATAAAGACCTTAAACTCAACAGCGACAAATCTGAAATCCTCCTCATCGTCCCCAAATCACTAAACAAATCCCAGCACAACTTCTCCCTCTGCATCGATGGCACCACTGTTCCTGCTTCCACACATGTCCTTGGAATCATTTTTGATCAAACCCTCTCCTTCGAACGTCAATCACGTCACAAAAAAATGCCTTCTTTCATCTGAAAAACATCGCCCGTCTCCGCCCCTCCCTCTCCTCCTCAGCCACTGAGACACTCATCCACGCCTTCATCACCTCTCGACTGGACTACTGCAACAGCATCCTGTACGGCTCAACCACCAAAACCATCAACAAACTCAGCTGCCCGTCTGCTCTCCCACACCAGAGACCACGTCACCCCAGTCCTTCAAAACCTCCACTGGCTCCCCATACAGCAAAGAATCCAGTTCAAGATTCTCCTCATCACATGCAAACCCTTCATAACCCTGAACCCCTTTAGACCTCCAGCATCGACACGCTCCCAACCGCGACCTCAGATCTGCTGACACCAACATCCTTACCCCCCTACTCTGTCCAAGCATTGGACCTGGGGGGGGACAGAGTCTTCTCCATTGATGCCCCATCCCTCTGAAACTCCCTCCCCCAGCACCTCAGACATTCTCCGTCACTCGCCACTTTCAAAACCGCACTTAAAACTCTATTTAAATCTGCTTTTAACCTGTGATGCTAGTTATGTATGTTTTTGTTTCTTACTGATGTCATCTCTCTGCCTTGTTTATATTTTAAATGCTCCTATTGTTCCTGTTTTTAACATGTATTAAAGCACTATACAAATAAAATGTATTATTATTATTCATTTTATATATTAGTTAATTATATATATTATTAATTTGAATATGAAAAGTAATTAGTAACTTAAGTTATCATATACATTTAGTAAAGCATAGATTGGAAATACTCAAGTAAACAACATTGTTACTTAGTCACATTCCACCACTGGTTTCAACCACACAGGAGGAACATCAATACAAATCAATAGAAAGTTTTACACATGGTGATGCTGTGTTGATGCACGGTGAGAATGTCATTTCATGAATACTTTAAAAAGGACGTACCAATGGCATTTTTCAGGGTTTCAAAAGTGATCTCCTCTGCTGGTGTCCTCTGTAGAAAAGAACAAGAAAAACAGTGTATGATGCACCAATAAGGTACTTTAAACTTGCCTAAAGTGTGTATATTTGATTTCGGGAGCATGAAATCTCTTTACCTCCTCTTTCTCCGGACTGTTCCTGGACTCCACCTCCACCTGCAGTGAGATGGTCTCCCCGATGCTCTTTCTCTTGGACAGACGGTCCTCATCTGGAAAGAGAGCGCAGACCTGTTTTCTCTTTTTCTTAAACGGAAAACTTAAATGAATGAGATCTAGATCTAGATCGATCGATCGATCGATCGATCGATAGATAGATCTATAGATATATAGATATAGATATATATATAGATATATAGATATAGATATATATATATAGATATATATATATAGATATATATATAGATATATATATAGATATATATATATATCACGTCTGATGCATTTATTGAGTCTGTAAAACCTGAGTAAACCCATATAGAATAAGACGGAGCCTTTGATGATCTGACAATTAATATAAAAAGGTGAAGCGGCATCATAAAGGTTCCCAAACACTAAGTTAGAGAGTGCTTGACCTTTAACTCAATGATAAGCCTCAGAGCTCTGCGCTGATGAAGTGTCTTTCAATGAAACACTAAATCCCCGCTGGCTCCAGGGGAGCAGTTAAGCTCTGCATTTACAAACAGGAATCAATAAAGCACCAACACAAAGTTGTAACACGCGGCAACCTGATACACATTATTCTTATTTATTTATTTGAGGAGAGGAGCACATTTCTCACTTTGAGAATTCCTCTCATTTGCCACAGCTGTATTTTGAACTCGATGTGAACAAAAGAGCTGTATTACCAGTATACTGAGGGACATAAGGCGTAGCCAGTCTATCGGTGTTATAACCACTTCCTCCGAGGACCTCGGTGATCTTCGACTGGAGGAACAAAACATCTCCTTCTACCTTCTCCAGTGAAGAAAGCAGCCTGGGAAGAAAGAGGGAGTAGTGATATACACACACACACACATAATTGACAACCATTATTAAATATAAAAATATCAAATGTAGCAATGGTATAGTTTGGGAGAAAGGAAAACTAAATGTGGCTGGTTCATACTTGGGATTATCAATGAAGACGTCCTCAGGCAACAGGTAGGGACTTTCTTTCTGTCTCACCTCAATTACCTGCAGGACAGACAGAAAAGGCTCTGTATTAAAAAGAGGTTCTTGGTATTCACTTGTACACACACACACACACACACACACTTATATATAAACAAAGGAGCCCAGGCCAGACCTCGTGTATGTGCTGGCAGAAGGCTGGGACGGTGGTGAGCTGGCAGATGAGGTTGAGGTAGGCGGCAGCGAGGGCATGAACAGCACAGCGGTTGAAAACGGGCATAGCCTCGTCGGTGGACAGAGCCAGGTCCTGAAAGGAGACAGAGAGACATCAGCAGGGAACCCTTCAACGTATAACACCCTGCATGAGGAACTCAAGCACACACATTCTCCATAACTTGTGTAGAATAACTTCCTCAAATACACTCGGCCTTGTTAGGACTCTTTGACCGTTCCCACCTCTTAATTTTGTGTTATATATTGGTATTTATAAGCTGTAATTACTGTTAGTTTTTTATCACTCATCTGGAGATTTTGAGCCTTAAATCGATAAAATGGTTGAATCGTTTTAGAAAAATCATATAAAAATCATTAGCTGTAATTAATAAAGCGTGTGCATCCACTATTTGTGACATGCTCATTGGTTTTCTTTCCAGTCCACATTTGTTTTGATAGAATGTGTATAGACCTATATTATATATGTATATAGTTTGTTTTAAATATAGTTTGTATGTGCAAGAATCCTCGTCTATGGTATCCTGTGTAAAACGATTATCATGTCACATATTCAATAAAAAGTTGATGACAGATAACTGCGTCTGGAGGTTACCGACAGCAAATGCCACAATTATTCAAATGATCTAAATGATGTAAAACACAACACATCAGTACCTGCAAAGCAAGCGCCAGGCGAATGAGGTCCACCACCACCTCTTCGTTAGCCAGCTCCACGCTGAGAAGACCCAACAGAGCGAAGAGCGACTCGTAGTGCTGCCGGCCGCTGCTCTGCTCCTTACAGCCCAAGTAGATGTGTCGATACAGCTGCTGGCCGTGCTGTCAGTGGGATGAGAGGACGCTCTAGAGTTTAAGTGGCTACTTTTTCTGCATCACAAGTATGTTCAAAGGTCAGAAACAATACTTGATGTGTAATGGATTTTTTGATTTATATATTTTTGTTTTCATTGGCAGGGAATCAAACTTAATACTGAATTCAAATGATACACAACTCGGCTCTAAAATGGACAGACGGCGTACCTTTTTCATGAATAAGTTGTCCTGTCTGGAACATTTGTCCACTTTCAGTTTGAGCACAGAGATGTCGGAGATGATGCTGCGTAGAGAGAAGGCACAGCGATTAACGCACTTCCATTGCTCCCAACGTACTACAAATGAAGCCCCACAACACAAACGCAGAACCACCATGTTTCCTGTCAACGCTCCCCCACACACACACACACACACACACACACACACACACACGCACCTTATGTCGGAGAACTTGGGCGTGTTGTCGTGCCTGTCGATGAGACTGAGAAGGATCTGGAGCACCAGCAGCCGAATCTCTGGATCCTCTGTCAGAGAGAAGGAAAGCAGCGGCTCCAGGAAAGAGGTGGGGAGTGCCGTCAGCATGTTGGTGTTCTGGAAACCGGCCGTCACCTGAGAGATTAACGATCACATTTTACAGCCTGCAAGCTACAACTCATTTCTAAAACACATAATCAGAGGGTTTCATGGGGAGACAAACGTGAAGCTGTGCAGGGAAATGAAAGACGAGGTTAAAAGAATTGTGAGACCATTAGAGTTCTGCCAAAACACACACAGTTTGTGGAACATGAGGCCTGTATGCCGAGATAAAGTCTGATAGACGACAGCTATCAGCTGAAATGTCACTCGGACTGGACTGAATTTACTTCTTATCAACAGTGATAAACACAGCTTGTAGCACTATTATATAAACCACTTTAAAGCTGTGTAAAAACCCACACAAAGAACCGATGACATTTTAAATTATTAATAACGCAAGGCTGAAAACGTACCTGGACCAAGGACTTCAGTAACATGACCTGAATCATCCTGGTACCCTCAGGTCTGGAGATGAAAACAAATTCAGATACAAATTAAAACCCTTTGTAAACCTGAGTGTTGGAGAATCAAAGTACAGTTGACTGAAGGACGGAATGTAGTAAAATAGAGGATTACATGAGCACATGCAGCATTCGGTTTTGTGCATATGTAGCACAATGAGAGCAGTGAGTAACTTACCCAGAGCCTGAGGAGGGCAGAGCTGGGTGAATCCCAGGGACAGGGATCTTGCCCATGATGAAGAGCATGACCTCTGACCTCTGGTATGTCGGTAGAGTGTTGGCAAATGAACCTGAAAGAGAGAGAGACGAAAAGAGAGATGAGCATCAGATGGGTAGGAGGAGGATTTGGAGCAAAGGAAAAAAAAAAGAAAGGGAGATATGTGCGGAAGAAAGAAGATGAGCACTAGTCTGTACAAAACCCACACATGTACACACAAAGGCATGAATACAGACAGATGCAGACATAATCATCACGGACTAACTGTGTGTGTGTGTGAGAGAGAGAGGCTTTGCAAGACAGCATCACACAGAGACACACAAACACACACACACACACACACACACACACACACGAGACTCACCAATGGTCCTGATGACAGCCTCCTGCAGCTGCCTCTCCTCGTGAGCTTTGATGATCTTTGTGCCGATGTTGGTGCTGCCGTCATAGGAGCCGGTCAACTCGTAGTCCACACTCAGGCGGAGCTGCCGCAGCAGTGTGTTAAACACCTCCAACACGGTGGGGCCTGCAAACACAAACAAGTGAACGATCAAAAGACTAGTTCACCCCTAACACACACGACAGGGGCTCCAGACTGCATGATCCCACTAACAACTCGCCAGCCTGTAATTTAAGAGTGTATATGTATATATGTGTGTGTAGTGTGTTAATCTCCTCACCTACAGAGCCGCTGGCTGCAATGGCGGCTGCCTCCAGCAAAACCTCCACTATCCCAGCTCGCACTGTGGCTGAATTCTTGCTGTTAGCGTCCAGGTGACCGAGGAGCTGCTGGATTACCAAGTGAGAGTGCTGGGACTAGGAGAGAGGGAGAGAAGGAATGAATGAAGCCAGATTAGAAAAATACAAGATGGCAGCCTCGGTGTTGCACTCTGTTGTGCTTTTTCTGTTTTTGTTTGTTTGTTCAGTTTTCAGCTCTCTGGTTACAAGTTCGAAACTCTCGAAAAGTAACGATTTCACCGCTTTTCATACAACCAGAAGGTTTTGCAGAGCTTTTAGTTGGAGCGGCAGCAGCTCTGTATGGGATTACCAGGAGACGCAGACGACTAGATTAGATTTCTTTGTCCCAGGGGGATGTTCGTTTCCACAGCCAGTACACAGAAACATACAGATATACAAATAGCGGCATACAAACCGTTCAGATATACACTAAATCTTCACGTATATATGCACTCATTCAGCCCAGCTGAGGTAGATTGTTCAGGGCTACTATGGCAGGAGGTTGCCAAGTGTTCTGTGTCTCTGACCAGATGGTAATAATGTGAAGTGATCCGTGTCATCTGATATTTTGAGTGCTCGGCATGTAATGGCTCTGAGGTTCATATCCCAGAGACGGGGCGCAGGAAGGCAGACGATCTTGGAGGCAGTGTGTGTGGGATGCTGGAAGATGTGTTTTGTTTTGTTGGAGATGATGAAGAAGCAGAGGGAACACTGCAATTTACAGAACACTTGACTTGTATATTAACTATTTATTATATTGTATTATTGGTCATTCATGTTTTTTATATATTTACATAATATTTATGTACACTAAACTTATTTTAACAGTCCCGTCTATCCTTTACCTTTATGTGTCCAGCTCTGTTTATTTTATAAAACTATTTTTGGCTGTAAACTCCATAAATCCTGGAGCTTGTTTCACCCATACGAGATTAAAATAACAATTTAAAAAAAAACATGGTACTGAGTGAATCACACAAAATGATTCAGGTTGTCATTATTTGGACCTGGATTTATGGTCAACAAGGTGAAAATAAAAAAGACAGAATAAAAGGGGCGAGGAAGAAGTGTTTGTGGATACGTAGGCACCAAAATCACTCACCTGGATGGAGTACATGATAATTTTAAAGCAACGCACTGCAAAGGTCTTTCCCTCCCATAGAGAGTGGTTATCCAAGTGCCTGAGGGAACACAGACAGGAGGGGAGGGATGAGGAGGATACAGAAGATGTCATAATAGAGTCACAGTAATAATGGAAAGCAGCAAGGGATAGAGAGAAAATGCTAAACATATATACACACACACACACCCCCCTTATCAATGGTAACAATCAGTAATAACATCCATCAACCATGATCATTACTACTGAATCCTTAAGTACACAGAGAAAGAGAAGGAGGAGTCAGAAACAGAGATGGATGATCGAGAGCTGGTCTCACTCAGCAAAAATTTGATCAATTTAAAGAAAATTAAGAGAAAAAAGAAATTGGATAGATGAGTCTTCAAAAGAAATAAAAATGTAATATATAACTGCACAAGCAAATGGTAACTACAGTTGGAGATGGATTTTGGAGAACAAAATAAAATCAATAAAGGCATTAAAGGCTTACGAGTCCCTTAAGTTTTGTATTTTTGATGGCTTTTCATTTTGTTATGCATATAAACTTGGATCCAAACTAAAAATTTTTAGCTGTAAGCAGTATTCCTGCAAGCGCATGTAGAAATACTGAAATATTTTATCCACAGAACTGCTCAGCAGATTTCTAAAACTAATTTGCTTTTAATCTAACGTCTATTGGAAAATTAAACCATATTGTCAGCCTGCTACATCAGCTGAGGTGCAGGGAACAAAGCCAAGAGGGCCAAAGAACAGGTGGCTACACTAAAGACAACAAATGAAAAGTCAACTCAATACGGAAAGGAATAGTTGATGTCTGGGGCTCAGAGAGATATACAGGGAACAGCTGAGACAGATAAAAAGAAAGAGAGAGAACAGTAGAGCTGTACATATTTAAACTAGAGAGAGAAGGAGGAAGCGTGAGATGAAAAGAGAGACAGACGACCAAATAAAACACCGATCACAGAGGACATCCACAGCTAAATCAAAACATCACAGAAGATGACCTCAGAAGCACGATAAAGCTGCAAGAATTACAACCTTGCAAGGCAGACCTCAACATAAATGCAGTAATATACAATTAAAAACATCCTGTCTGCAAATCATGCACTCACATCTAGTCTGGAACAACCATGTAACCTTGCATTCACCTTGTCGCGCCCCCTCATGCCAATCAGTGCACAGATAAATATTCAGCAACACGGCGTTAACATACATCCTTTCCTTCCGTTTTAGTCAATGCGACAAATAAACAACACATGCATAAAAGGAAGGAATCCCATAAAGAGGATAGAAGAGTTTAGTAGAGGTGGTCTCACATCAACACCGGCGTGACGGCATTCTTGATGTTGCCGTAGGCGGCTCGTCCCAGCAGCTCCCTGAAGCAGCGCTCCGTCAGCTCCACCGGACTCTCCTTCTCCTTCTCCGACGCCTGCAGCGGAGAGGGGGAGCGGCTGGTCGGGAGTGATGCAGGTGAGGAAGCAGACGAGAAGGAAAGGAGGGTAAAACGAATATGATTCAATAACACTAACGTTTCCACTAAGATTCGATTTCTTGCACACTCTGTGGACGGCCGTGTCACTGCAGCCTTCCCGCCCGAGGTTACTCTTCCCTCAGCAGTTTGTCTACAGTGAAAATGAGGAAGCCTGCGTTAGCCGGCATGTGTGAACGCATCCGTTGTCATCAACAGGAGACATGTCCGTGTCTAAGTTGGTATGTGTGGGCACTCACACCGGCCCGTCTTTGTTCTCATGCATAGTTAAAACCTTCACTATAACTCCATCTTAGTCATGACAACCCTCGGGTGGTCCACCAATGAAGGCATCATTTATTAACCGCCTCACTCTTTCATCTTGCTTGCTGCTGTGGAGGAAATGGGACTTCCTGCCTTTCTAACTTAGCTCAAATCACAAAAAAAACTGACATTTAAGGGGCAATTAAAAACAGCAGAAGCAAGAATAAATACAGGATTAAGATACCGGTTTAACTTTAAAAGGGCAAAATCTTAAATGTAGCCATTTTCTGTTAGGGCTGCCAATGTGGAAAACGCAGGTGAGTTATAAGCTGCTGGTGTTAAAATGTTGAGCATTTGTTCAGCAGTAACGAATAATGTTTACAAAGCAGTTTACAAAGTGCTTCTAAAAACCGTAGACTTCATTCTGCACAGCTATGTCTAATGATTTGGAAACGAGAGCAAATCAGCATAAAAGCCTACTTGGCTGCAGCAATCTGACCTCTCATCTGCTTTCATCAAACAATTCACAGGTGGCGATTTTGAGTCAGCGGCGTGGTAATGTTAAAAAGGCAAGGATCATTTCTGTTAACATTTTCTGCTGAGGCAGTGCCGAGAGGAAAAAATGCTAGTGGGACATTCAGCTTTTGCAGGTGCCTTAACACCTCATTAAAACCAGCCAATCATGCTTGCAGTTGTTCTTGAAGTACTTCAGTATCTACAGAAATAAAACAGAAATTTGTCTCAACTGTCAGAGGGCTCGACTAAAACTGTGCCTGGTTTGATCTTTAAATGAACTTGTACGCGTTCATGGGGATTAATGCAGAGAAAAATGCACCATCTGTGAGTTTTATTAGACTGTACTGACTGCTGTGGATTTTATGGATGCTAATGAGTGAGGATGCACAGCAGGGGCCGGCTTCATAACACACACGGAGCGAAGGGAAGCTGAGAGGGAACTGTGTCTCTCTGCTGGAGTGTCTGTCTCTCGATCTGTCGCTCTCTTTTCAATAAGCTTCGTATTTCCATCACTGTACTTTCTATTATCTCCCAACTCCACCCAGTCTTCAAATGTTCTTCTCTCTGCCCTCCCCCTTTTGCTTCCCTAACCTTCAGATCTCGGCACTGACGTCAAAGTGAATTTCAGTATGTGGAATACTGCCAAGAAAGGGAGGCTCCAGACTCTGCATATCTCTCCCTCTCTGGCAACCTCTAGCTCTCAATGCAATTGTGATGTTATTATTCTCCACCCATTGCACTCTTTTTCTTCACGCTCTCCCCCGTTATCTTTAAATTGTTCTTGCCATGTCTTTGTCCTTGGATGCTGCAGGTTGACAAACAGACGGCCATAAGGGGAGCAGAGCTGTCAGTGGGTTCACTCCGTGGTGACAATGATGATGACTGATGGCCGAGTAGACTGCCAGGACAAATATGGCCTAACGTAAGACTAAACCGGTCGGCTGCAGGGTGACTGATGTGTGAAGATGACACGCTAACACCAGTGCCGTATTCACCTCAGGTCAGTGTGTTTTACAGGTCTGATGACCAGCAACATATTATAAACCCAAATCAGTTCACATTTCCCTTGTTAACACACTCACCTCTCCGTGCGCACTCCGCTCTGCAGGTTGAAAAGCAAAGAGGGGACGATCTTGTCCATGTGCTGAGGGTCCCAGATGTTGGCCTGCAGCTCGTCGTTCACCGTCTTCCTCACCACACCCTGCAGGCCCTTGATACCTGCCATGCGGATCCTTGGAGGTAACAGAAATAGAAGAGCGGATATCAGGCACTAGACATCGTTTGACTGGTAACCGAATCTATAAATGGATGATTTATATTTAGGAAATCTTATTTTTGTCTAGTTTGGATCCCTCGGTGTGTGGCTGTTACCCTTAAATTCTGCAACTCTATATTTAACCGTTCAAAGACATCACTTTGTCTATTTTCAGAAGACAGGATCAGAAAGATGTAAGTGTCCAGAGGGAGTGGTAATCTATAAAAAAAAAAGACTTCCTGGAGCAGTCTAAAAACAGAAAGTACTTAATAATTCTCCCTCTAGTGCTATCAAGCATCTGTCCACTCACTTAGTGCGGATGTCAGGGTCCTCGTAGCTAGAGTGGCACATCTCACTGAAGCGGGACACAAAGAAGTCATAACTGCGGTGGTATGACGGCGTATCCTCTTCTATGTTGGCAAACTTCACAAACTGAGAAGGGAGAAAAATAAAATACATTTTCATGTCAAACTGAAGGAAAAGTCTCCTCCTCAAAGGCTCTAGTTTGTTGGGGGATTATTTCAATTTGATTAAAAACTCTTTAATGAATTAAGCCTAGATCCCCATGATGAATATCTCACAGGATAAAGTTAAACCACAGTGCCATAACATCTCAATTAGAGTGAGGGCAAGGGGGGGGGGGGGGGGGGGCTCTCCCACTGGGCCAGAAAATGACATTTAGCTTCACAGCACCCTCCAATTAATAAATGATGAAATGGATTTCTTTATGCTACCTGAAGCAAGAACAAACAGCAGATGGTTATTAAAGTACATAAATCCCCCATTCAAAAACACAGGCTGGACTAGTGCAGTAACCCAAACAAGCAAGAATAAAAAGGAATTTATGGAGCAAATGAACATCTAGAGGAAACCCCTTGTGAATCCATTTCCTGCTCACAAAATGAGTGTTTGGAGTGGGTTTGTAATGAAAAGAAGTACGCTTGAGCTAATTAAAGGAAGTGATCCCATCACTACATCTGTGCTCAGTTTGCTGCAGTTAATTGCTGTCGCGGTTGATAACCGGAAGCTGCCCAGTATTACCTGCAGGTAATACTGGGCAGCTTCTAGGTATCAATGTATCGACTTTCTACCTGATCGAAAGCTTTAACAATAGGGTTAAGCCTTAAGGATGGAGAGACGAGATTATGAACATTTTTGTTGCGACCAAAGGCCACACCGGGAGAAACTAACCCCTGCCCGGAGTCTTTTTTTTTTTTAAATCACATCACATAAAGCAAGCGGACAGAAACACTAACTCAGTGACTGATGTGTTGAAGAGTCGGCTTGTGTTAGAAAAGGCTCTGCGGGGGGGGGGG
>NW_022280082.1:854458-929975 GCF_004355925.1 Anarrhichthys ocellatus | reverse complement strand
GCCGATAGCTGCACATCAGAGGATACTCATCACCGTCACTCCCTCGCTGAGCTCTGATCTTCCTCAAATAGTGACGCAGTACTCCTCTTAAGGTCAACATCTTTTACTTTCCGGTCAGTATGCACTCATCCCATCAAGAAAGTAAATGCAGCCTGTCAACGTTTGATCAGATAGTACCCCTAAATTCGGCATAAATTGATGGACAGAAAAGCTATGAAATGTTGTTTTTTTGTTATAAACTAACACACATTAGACATTTTACTGACCAACAGTTTGAGGATGTGGGTATTTATATACATTTATATCAAAACATTGTCTGCGTTTGGCTTCTGCAGTAAATTGAAACTGTACATCCATGAATCTAATCAGACATCCAGTTGAACAGTGCATTTACTCTCTCCTGAATGCAACGACTCACTTCCAAGACTTGTAAAAGGTAAATGCATCAATATATGTCCTTATTCTAATCTTCATCATCGCTTTTATTGCAGTTTTCAGTTATTACAGTGATGAAAGTTTGTTGCAGATACTTTTCACACTGTACTTCTGTCCTAGCAAAACTAAATTCTAGATTATTATCATGAAGTTTTATAATATGCAGGGTTTTCTTAATTTATTTGCTTCACAGCTGCAAAAAAAACAAAAACATCCAACGTTCTAAACTGGTAATATAGTCATGTAAACTCACAGAGTTGGTTCCGAGGATCTGCAGGCTGGGTTTGTCCGACTCCAGCAGCTTGCGCACCATCTTGAGGAAACTCTCCACGAACAGGTTGATGCTCTGACAGTGGCAGGCCATCAGCAGCTGGTCCAGGGCTTCCATGGCTATGCACACATACCTGAACAGGAGGGGAAAGAGACACGGAAACATCTGGATGACGCCATTAACCCTGTAGGCAATGACAACTGTTTGGATATCTTATATGGATATATGCATTTTCTAAATGTCTAACTGCACACAGCAACAGAAATATAAATGTGATAAGCTCTGCCAGAAGAACTATGGAAAGTCGCATATTGAACAGATTTCAGCCGGACTCTGCCAAGTGCAAATGTGTTCTGTGCAAGCTGTTTGCATTGGCGAGAATCGTCACAGAGCGTCCTCGTCATGAGTCATAAAAACCATCAACTCCTGTGGCATATAAACTAAGTACAGAGTGTACAGAAACCCTTGATGCCCGTACACCAACCTGCCTCCCCTTCCACTAGGCTACTTTGTATGGAGTGCACAACAGATATTTTTCATTATACAGACAGAAAAGTGTAAAGAACACAGACGTATCTGGTGTAAATTCAACGGCATAAAAACAGTTTGCGTGTGGGTTACATGAGACATGTATCCTTTTAGACTGGTCTTTAAATGGGGGTCTTTAAAGCATCTTAAGCTCTTTGATGGACCGTCAGTGGAAATCTTTATCGTGAAAGGCTAATCTGTGCACCATCTATCACTTCACAGCAAGATGACTTTAGATTCTTATCACGATTTGAATGCGTTCACTTCACTTCAGTTCAGTTCACGTGTGGCAGAGAATAAACAATACAAAAGAAATGTGCAAACAGTTTTTCTTTAGGGCAGAGACAGCTGAAATGTTTTTTCGAAATCTTGATGCGTTTTGAATGACGAGTGACTGACGCTCACCCGTATCTGTGTCGGGCCACATCCCTCGACAATCTCTCAGACAGGTAGGCTCCGATACGGTCAAGCTTCTCTGGAGCCGACAGGGCGTAGAATGTCAGCTTCTCCATGTTGGCCTTCACCAGCCCATCCTAGGAGGGAGACAGAGGGGAGACAGAGAAGGGGGGGGGAGACAACAAGATAGAGAAAATAAGAAGATTTTAGCATCTCATTTGCATGGTTTAGAATCCTAGAGGATTGTGACACCCAAAACAAAAACATCAGTCACTCTCAGGTCAGAGGAGATGCACGTGAGTCTGGTATGTGAACTAAACAAAGAAGCAGCTGATTAAGACAAAACGTCCGTTTGCTTTCACTGAGGAAAAAAACATCAGTGGCATTTTTTGCACTAAATCAGGGTAAATAGATCATGATTAATTAATGTGTTCCACTACTGTTCCATAAACATGTTTGATGCAAATAGTGTGTGCTTCTCCTTAAAACCTAAATTGTATTAGTAAATCTAGTTCACAAAGTTTCACCACCTACTTTCCCCCTTGACCCACTTCACTGCTCTTCAGTCTGGTCAGGGAGGATTTGTTGGGAGATATGCACTCCAAGATATTACTAATTACATTTACAACGGTCTACTCAAGCACGACAGTAAGTCACGCCAGTGAGCAGGCATGTACGACACCGGGAGCCTGAACTGAAGAGGTTAAATGGAATTCAGCCACCGTTCATTTCTCCACTTGTGGTTTTTTTTTCCTCATATTATATGTAGCATCAACTGCCTTTTGGTCCAATGTCTTAACCGTCCCGGGGCTTTCCTATTGTGCACTCCGGCTCATTGGCACGGCTTCCTGGCACACCCCAGTGAAAGGAGGGCCTCGTTAATGTTATTAGTTGCAACGGCCCTTTCAAGTCAAAAAAGGGCCAATTCCACACATCAGTGGCTTATTCTAGAGGTCAGCACCGGGCGATTCTAAAACATCCTGTGCTTTGAATCCAGTGCAGGCTTTTTTTTTTTTTTTTTTTTTTTAAATAGTGTTAAAAATATAATTTGTAATTTCTTCCTAATGATAAAATCCAAGCATATGCAGTCCAAGTGAAACTAGCAATGCACACTACTGTGGTGCCCCTTACCACCAATTATCTGGGAGACACACTGAAATATAGTAAACTGTGTACAAAACATATCCACATGCTCACACAGTGCGACATTTTTTTAATGTAAATGTTATCAGACGGTTTCATTATTCCCCAGCTGCTGGGATACAGTTAGTTACAGTCTCAGCAGCCCTGGGAGTACAATGACCAGACGCGCATGAAAAACGAGGTCTGCTTGTACTAGTACGTCCTGTATGCTGCAGACTTGGCCACAGATGTGATTGGTGAAGTGGGTTACTGCGGTAGCAAAGAGGCAAAAAGAAAAAAAGTTTTCTGCAACAAACCGTCTCGTTCTTCTCCACCCGAATGATTCTCTTTATGAGTCATCGGGATCTCAGACGGTGAGCTGAGGTTTGATACAGACAGCTTTGAAGTAGATAGTTAGGTACCTATGGAGGCTGTTTTCTTATCACCTCTATCTCACTCTTCCTTAAATCTCAGACAATATCACAACACTGTGTTTATATTCATTTTCCAAGGACTACAGATCAAAAAGCTTCCAGCTAAATCTGGTACAGTGCATTTTCTCACATTTTTTAAATATGCGTTCAGTTGTGCACTGTTGTCTCAATTAACCTTAATAAAGTGCTGCAGGGATGACGTACTTAAGTAGGCCAACATGGTTCCCTCAACAAAGGGCCAATGGGATTTTTCGCATGTACACAATCATACAGACAAACAGGGGAATCGTTATCGACCTCAGACAATAAACATACTTGTTTTAGGGTTCAGAAAGACATTATTAAAAGAAACACTCGAGCTTCTCACCTCCGGGTCTTCTGGGAAGATGTTGTCCACCAGTCTCTTGTACCGAGGCCTGAGCGCCCCGCAACAACCACAAACCCCTGAGGAAGACGAGAGATGGGGGGGGGGGGGGGAGGAAGGCAGATGCTCAGTTACACTTGCAACATGACTGGCAGAAATGTAATAAAAACAAATGAAAACAAAGTGCAAGCAAGTCTTATTTTCTCCTCCTTCTCCGTTGTTGCACTATTCACCAGAGCCAAAGTAATAACGTACGTCTTAAATCAGCCTCTTGGGTAACATACTGTAGGTTTAGGTAGTTATTGACACTAATCGGTGATATACAGCCAGTCTAAGGCAGCAACCAATAATGGCTTCACATTAACAACATACTGTATCCCCACAAAAGAATTGGTGGCACACTCAATGATGAAAAGCAAGAACATAAATGTTAACCAAAGAATAAATGAAAAGACATGTGGAGCTGTAACGACTGTCAAATTGACTCGTCAGCAAGGAAAACACAGCTGCAGCTAATAAAATAATAATGGGTACGGCAAGTATGGACAATCGTCTCAGTATTAATGTTAGGGCCTTGTTTAAGTGACACACTTGAATATAAATATACACGTGGTTCATGTTTATTAGGTGCTAAGCTTTATAGCCGGCTGCGATAGGTTCAGATGATCGGCTGGAGTGCAGAGAAGCAGGGATGTTCTTGGGGAGCTGCAGAATACAGGCGGACATCACGAGCTTTCATTGTGTCAGGGCAAAGAAATATAGCAAGCGTCCGCTGAACTGCAGAGTCATTTAGTACCCTGCAACAATACAAAAGCTGCCAAATGTTGGATTACAATCACCAGTGTCGTGGCACGATGCCATCATTCAAACCACTGGGTCCAAGATTAAAAACATCACACGGACAAAGTGAAGGTAGTCAGATATGGAAAGAATGTGGTCACAAGATTACAGACTCGGATGATCTCACTCACTCACTCACTCACTCACTCACTCACACACACACTCACTCACACACACACACACACACACACAAGTGCAATACACTGAAGATTGATTTCTCTGACTTTGCATTGAGGAGAAAAGCAAGCTAGGCAGCAAAGAGAGGGCTGGATTGTGATTGGTTGAAGAAATTCAGCAGTGGTGAGTCATAAGCGGTCCAAGGAAGAACGAAGAAAGCTCAAAAAAAAAAAAAGAAGAAGAGAGATATAACCTCTAAAAACACCATTTAACATAATTTAACGCTTTATGCAGCTCTGCATAATAACTATTATCTTCCTGCTGACACCAAACAAGGATAAATGAATTTAGGAGTCACAAAAGACACTAATGACAGAAAGTAGGTCATTCTGCTGAAAGCAATGCAGTCACTTCTAATGACTGGTTTGGTAACCTGACACTTCAGATTGAGACAGTAGAAGTGTAATGTATGTAAGACGAGCAAAACAATCCACTATAAAAAACATATTTCCTCCCCTTCCTCCCCCCGAACATCAGTTCCATTCCCTGTCTTCTCCCAAAGGAAAAATGTTTCATTATTCGTTTTTGCTGTTACACAGATTGAAGCATTTCTTGCTGACATGGCACTAAAACCCCATTCTGAGTGCATACTGACCAGATATTAACAAAATTGCCAGATGCCCAATTGCCCCCCCGCCTCAGTGTGCTGTACACGACATACAGTAGATGTAGACATGTAGGTGCATTTAGTGTAAAGAACTCATCAACCAACCAACAAAGCCAGGGAAAACTCTGTCCACACTGTGAGACAGCCGGCATCATACAGAGATTAGTTTGCCCAAACCAGCTGTCAACTGTGCTACACGTCCTAAAAATCACCCCCAAAAAAAATCTTTTTCTCAATATTAAAATGAACCAACTGTGCACATTTCACACAGATAACAGAGGCAATAAGCCGCCGCGTGCCCGACTCACTAATACAAATGGATGAGCTGAGCTCAGCTATAACACCGCTTCACAAGACAACCAAGTTCCCACTGCAATACAGTAGATTTCCATGTGATGTACAACCACAATATATAGAACAAATTAAACTAATTTATACCCAAAACACTTGAAATCCCATCATCAACTTTCTATTGTCTATAAAATGTCAGAAAATAGTAAAAAAATAAAAAAATAAAAATTCATCACAACTTCTTAGAGGCTGAAATCACAATTTCCTTTTTGCCATTTTTGCTTGAAAATTGACTTCAACAATAAATCGATCATCAAAACAATTGTTGGTTTAGCTCCATCTTATATTGCCTGAATGTCCATTCATTCATTCATTCATTCATAGATATGTTGTGTGAATCTCACTAAGGTGATGATTTAAATAAGGATACTTAATAAGTTTAATACGTTGGTTCATTCCCAACTTTGTTAAATCTTTAAGGAGGATTACAATAACAATGTGACTGCCATGAAACAAACATGTTCTCTGTCACACTTCATTATTTCAAACAAAGGACAATGTGGCTTTAAAACACAATTGGTTAGCCCTGTAGGTACAGTATGTATGGAGACCATCTTTTACAGCAAAGCACCGAGGCAATAAAGATTAAATGGCTGCCTTGAATAAGAGCTTTTTATACAAAGCCCTTTACAATTTGCATCTCATTCATCCATTCACACGCACTCACCGATGGCAAGCAAGCTACCATGCAACGTGATACACTTTGGAGTGCTGCCCAAGGACACTTCGACATGTGGACAGGAGGTTTGAATCCCCGACCCTGGCAGGCCCGCTCTACCTCCTGAGCCACGTCCCTGCATTCACTAGCCTCCTGGTGTGTTAGTGACCTACACCTGGGAGGAGGGCAGTCAGTACAGGACAACATCTCCTTGAAAAGCCTCTTAATGGAGAAAAAAGGGATCTTTAGGCCCTGAACCTCTGTTTAAAGGCCTCGGTGTGCTCTCTAAAAGTTCTGCTGAACTCCATAGCAGGCACTCTGCTGGTGCTTAGGCTTATCTCTGACAGCCGGGTGTCTATTCATAGTGCTGCCCCTCTCTCTCCTCCATCACTTCAAACACTAATGAGGCCTCTTCTGCACCCCTCCCTCCCGTTGTCCCTTCCTGCTGCAACCCACCAAACCTTCCCTCTACCACCTTCTCTCATCCTTGCTGTATTGGCCCCGGGCCCGAGTGTAGGAGTCGCAGAGGATTTAATGAAAATGCAGTGGGTCCCGCGAGTGGAAAGGGTTGAGGACAAAGAGAGTGACAGAGACACAGGCAGCTAAAGAGAGATGGAGGTGTGACGGGGGAGGAGGATTGTGATGCACCGAATGAGTCACAGATTAGTGCTACTTATTGCATCGTCTCTGTCCAGCACAGATCCGTCCTCTCTGTCTGCACTGCTGTAGACAGGGGAGAGATTTTTGGGAGGAGAAGAGGGATTGCATATACTTTTTATTTATTTATTTTGTACACACACACGGTGAAAACAGTAGTGCTCCACAATCATTTTAACAGCTCAGTGGGTGTAGCAGTTTACATGTTATTTCCACTCCTGTGGTGCACTGCAAGCAAACACATTTTCCATTACAATTGGTTACAGGCGGGTTCTATTCCTAGCCACTTATTCTTTATGACTTTAAAGTTGCTGCTATTGCTTATTTGTTTTTAGACCAGCTGGCATAGGCCAACTGCACGCACAGTTATATAATAAATATTATATTTTAACTATACATTTGAACAGTTTTGACATTTTTGACAAAAGCCAATCAATCTTAAAGCAGAAAAGTATTTTCTAACTTTTCAGAGGCTTGATGAAAACCAGCTGATGTTGCTCAAAGTGGTACGTGCTAGTCACTATTGGACTGTAAGCAACTAATGATTATTGTCATTATCAATAAAGTTATTCTCTACATCTAAAAACCCCCAAATATTCAGTTTAAATTAAATAAAAAAGGGGGAAAAGCAGCAAATCTCCAAATTCGAGAAGCTGAAATCAGTGGTTTTTTTTGTGCATTTTTGCTTGATAAATGGTTTACAGCTCTAAAAATCCAACTGCAATCATTTTCCCATTTAGTACCATATTTTGCTCCTAATGTGCTTCAAAGTGGGCTGTGATACCACGTTTCTATTGGAAATGACTCCAGCTGCCTCACCGAGAGAACACTGTACAGCTTCAGAGTTGTGTTGAGTTTGTGTGAAAAACAAAGAGTGTTTCTGGTGTTGATAATGGTGGGTTAGTGTGGAAACAGCTAAGAGAGATCAGCAAGGTGGGTGGACAAGAATTTGGACGACAGCGGTGAAAAGCACACACACACAGGGGGTCTCACGACATCCACCCACTCTGCATGGCGAGCTGACAACACATTTAGGGGCGCACACACACACACACACACACGAATTACTGGTTGTTGGTAGGAGGACATCTCTGCAGCCTGGTGCACCAGACGTGGGGAACTTTGGCCCGTGTGATGCATCTTACTCGTTTCCCTGATTGGCGATGCTAAGCTACCGGTACACATCCATGCAGAATGAATTAACGTGTGCATAATGTGTACACATGTGCAGAGGGGTCTCCAGCCCCTCAAATCACCCCAGCAAGGAGCCCAGCCAATCACAACGCTATATTTATCCCTGTAACAACGGGCTGGTACATTAACAGATTACACTCTCCATTTCCCCCAGGATGTCAGCTTAACATTTCCACATTAGGGTAAGCAAGAGATAGAGAGAGGAAGTGAGACATGTTTGTGCATGATACTATAAAAAGTAATAGAAATATCCTCCACACACTCGCACAAACACGTTCAAGTGATAATTGCAGTACTGCTGCACCTATCGGCCGTGGACAATAGCACACCACATTTGCTCATTAATATCTCGGACAAAATTTATTTATCTCGAGGAATATAATATTCAAACTACACACACAGAAGGAAGTGAGTGACGAATAGCCCGGCGCATCTTGCAGTATCGTATCTGCACCTGCTGTCCCAAAGCAGCTCTGTTGTATCTAAAGTCCCGTGGCTGACAAGAGAGAGTAAATATAGTACTGCAAGGAGAATATCAAACACACTTTGGATCTGTCACTTCTCATGATGGTCAGAATGCATGTTGCCCTTCAGGAGTGTTATTACATAAGAGTGTGGGGGGGGGGGGGGGGGGGGCCCAATCCTTCCATTTTTACAGCAGCAAAAAAAAAAAAAAAAAACATCCTTAAACTGTAGATTCAAGCAGTAAAATGCAAAGCACACACCAGACTTATATACGCAGAGAGAACAGGACAAGAGGCGAGGAGAGCTTACGAACATATTTAGATAATGAGCCCTGCGGATTCAACTGCCAAACCAATATGCACATTAGCTGTTGCTCAATGAGTTTGAGAGAGAGCTGTACAGCAGCTGAGGAGAGGAGGCGAGTACTGTGGAGGAGAGGCTGATGGCGTTAAAAAGCGTGACAAAGAGGAAGACATTTTTGTCACTAGGGCATGCAGATAAGGACAAGTATTCAAATGTGTTGCGTATATAACCACAACATCAATCTACCCCCCCACCCACCCACCCACCCACACACCCACACACACACACACACACACACACACACACACCTCAGAATGTATCTTCAGGCTATAGACACGCATGCACACTGTGCACACACTTTGCCGAGGGTGGAAGCAAACATGGCTGTTATAATGCGACCAACATACTGATGCACAGACCAGGCTGCCAACAAATCCTCATGGCACAAGCCCAATCAGACACACTGTGAATCACGGTCAAACAGGCGGTGAAACCGGGCTACGAGGGACTCGAGCCCAGAGAACCGTTTCCATACAGCAGCTCACCAACGCGCTGCACAGCGAAGCCTAACTCAGCTTGTTCTTCTGGTACGCAGTGTCCGTATTCATCAGCCTT
The DNA here is from genome assembly GCF_004355925.1 of Anarrhichthys ocellatus. Taxonomy (NCBI): domain Eukaryota; kingdom Metazoa; phylum Chordata; class Actinopteri; order Perciformes; family Anarhichadidae; genus Anarrhichthys; species Anarrhichthys ocellatus. The sequence goes on along the minus strand of NW_022280082.1, from coordinate 920,558 downwards.
CTAACCAAAGCCTTTTTCCTTTTCCATCAATTGTCCGCAAACTCAAAGCAGAGCCGACTACATTTGTAATTAGTGCTAATCAATGAGCCGTTTATCAACATGTCCCAGTAACAGCAGAGCGACAGTAAACAAACGCTAACACCAAAAGGGGGATTTCGTCATGATCTCAAAGTTTCACAGAAAAGTACCACCGTCCCTTTAACAGCACGTTTCCTGTTTTCAAACATGGAGTTAACATGTGCTACGTAAAATATTGAAGAATCATAAAAAACGAGAGGCTTACAAGAAATCTATACACTCATGACTGTCTGAAAGTCCACCATACAGATAACTACAACATTTGGCTGAATGTGTTACAAGACAAAACGTTACCACCTCGAATATGACAGAAGGAAGCTATTTGAGTAAAAAAAATTTAAGTGTCTCATTACCAAATATAAACATCTTCAAAAGCGGCGTCTCCTAATTTAATAGAGCGGTATCTTCACAAGAGTCCAGGTTCCCATAATGCGCCTTCAGGAGACGTTACACTGTGGTGACATCTGCGGTCCATCAGCTATGAGGAAACGCGTTTGTAGAATGTAGGAAAACTGGCTTAACGCTGGCTGCTTCACATTACACACACACACACACACACACACACACACACACACGCTCACAAACACAAAGTAGAAGAGCGGTTGTAATTCTTACCGTACATCGATCGTGATGTTGAGAGTCCCTCACTACAGACGCTTGTGTTTTCTCAATGCAGCTCCAGTCATACAGAGACACTACTGTGCCAAGAGGCACTGAAAACACACACACACACACACACCGACCGCTCACTCTGGTATAAACGCCTGCACGTGTGCGCTTGGAGCTAAAATGCGCACCGTGATTGGTGCAGAGCCTGGCTCGATGCACTGAATTACACACACTCTCCCCGCCGTGCGTGCAGGCAGGCAGGCAGGCAGGGGGCTGAAAGGCAACGTCAGAGAGAAGCGTGCCGTGATGACCTTGGATTTTCCCGTTTGTCTTCTGCAACAGCGCTCCTTCTGAAGGGGGGGGGCAGATTTCACATGCTGGCGCACACGCACGCACACAAACCCACCTCGCTTCTAACCATTTTCTCAGTCGCAGCGAAAGAAACGGGAGAAATGGGGGCGGGTGGGGTGAGAATATGACAGAAATATGCACTACAGGGATCGACAGGGAGAAGACCTGCCACCCACGCAGTCTCCTTCTCCTCCTCTATCCACGCTGTGGCAGCGTCACTCTTTTCCCTCCTCATCATCATGCCTCCTGCTTTATTTACTTTCAGTTTTTCCTTCTCTGCTGATGCAACTTTCTGTCACGTTTCCTTCCATTGTCTAGCCGAATACCAAAATGTCTGAGTGATTATATAACCGCGTTTACTGCTTATTTTTCATGTAAAACTGTTAAATATCATCCACTACTACTAACACAAACCCGATGATACTGCAGCGTCATTGTAATTGCATGGATGAGAGCTTGAAATAAAATCTATGCCGACTTAGCTTTTTTTCATTCACCTTTTTTCCATTATTCCAGACATCAGTTTATAGAAAACATTGCATGAATTTTTTTTAAGACTCGTCATTTAAAAAGATGATTTGGAAACAATCTAAGATAGAACTGGCTCGTATGGTGTGAGAAAGTGAAGTTCCCTCATAAAGCTGGGTTTTTGCAATCACCAAAAGTTCTCCGCTGTCACAGGACCCGGACAGAGGACCACATCAGGATTGCTTAATTGAATTAAAGATGGTGGCGAATTGCTCTCAGTTGAGCGGTTCGTCATTAGTCTGCATCCTCTTACTGTATGATACCATCATCCGCTGCTTAGAGCAGGTTTATTCATCTCTACACTGTATGTGAATTTCCTGTTTTTACAAGGATCTTGTAAGATATTGCATTGCTTGAATATTAATCCTAATCCTTTTCAATCAAGCTTTGTGTTGCTTCGTTCTCGCATGCCAGATATTCCGGTTGCTGATCAGCAATATTCCCAGTGGATCACTAAGCATCTCTTACCCAACGGAGAGCATTTAAGATTTTATCAATCAGTAAACATTAAGACCCAGACTGAAAATTTCCTTAAAAATCACTCTTTTACAGCAACCTGTGCCAAGTATCAATCACAGCCAGTGTTTCTTCTGTTGGCCTATTCAAGTACCCTCTACAAACTATGAAATATGCGAAATCAATTTTTACAAGACAGCAAGTCAAACCCAATCGCTACTTTCCTTTTTGCGGCTCGACATATTTTTGCATAACATCATGGAACCATGAGGAAGAAAGCAACTTTTCTGTGAAATAATGATCCGTTCAGAAATAGAGAAGGAGCCAGAGGGAGAACAGAGGAGGTGTTGTTGTGTCACTTACCCTTGCCAACGCGATGGTCCAGTAGGGTACGACAATCCAGTGCCAGCCTCTGAGAGGCCGGGACATCGGGCGCAGGCAAGGGCATGGCAGGCAAACAGACACGCAACAGCCCACCAACACACACAGACACTACTCCTTTTACAGGATCAGAAAAACTCCTAACCAAAGCCAAAAACAAACATGCAAAACTATAAGCAACACGCTGAAAATCCTTAATTCTACGGCTATAATTTAACAAAAAAAAGTTTGAAAAGTAAGCCAACCAATACTCCAAAAAACTCACCGCCGTCAAATTCGCAATTCCTTGATAGATAAGCTAAATGCAAAGTTGACCAACTCACATGCATCCACAACTCTTTGGCTGCAATAAACATTGAGACACATGCACACGCAAAACATACACTCCCTTAGTCAAGCCTAAACAGAAAAGTCATCTCCAAATTCTTTTTAAAGTTTCACACTGGAACAAACTCCCAAATCCCTTTGAGTCCTTTCTGAACACCAACTTGCATGTCCCTGTCTCGAGGCTTCTTAGTAATTGATGTCAGTACATAGGCAGATTGACCGTATTAACAAAGAGATTAGCGATTAGTCCTTCAACAGCAGCTCTGCTCTCTGTGTGCACCTCTCTCATTAATAAACATCTCACTAACACAATGGACCTCACTATCCACCCAAAGAGAGGCAGGGAGACACAGGGAGAGGAGGGTGGAGAGAGGCTGGGAGAGAGAGGGGCACTGTGGAACAGCCATTCAGTCAGTGGGCTTGAGGTTCAAGGAATGTAGCCATCAGCAGAGATACCAACAAAGGCAAAATGTCTGGTGAGAGATTTCTGTGCAAATTCACACGCATCACACACACACACACACACACACCACACACCACACACCTGGGACACTGATACAAAGCTTCCACGATCAGTACATTATCTATTGTGGATTTGGTGAAGCAGCTCAAACTAGCTGTAATGTCCTCAGCAGCCCACTTCTTCTGCACTGTCCATATTAAAGTTTTGGAGGGCCGTACATGATGCCTTCAGACAGAGTACAGGGGTTTTAATAGTTCGGGGTTGCCCACCTGTCATGCTGGATGCTTGTCACAAGGCGGCGATGTTCTTCCAGAATCACAGAGGCAGAAGATGGGTGGCACTTCAGCCCCGAATAAGAGTCTCCAGCGGCGGTCCAAAAATCAGGAAAACGGCTGGATTGTCTTTGGCCTGTGCAAGTTTGTATTCCAAAAATTAGCCGATGCACTCATGCATGTTGTTGTCATCAAAACACGGGAAGTACCGGTCGTTAACGTTTAACCTGACCCGTGCCAAGTAAGTAATTTAATGCACGATAGTTAACATCTTATAATACACCGGGACAGACATCCCAAATCATGACAGTTGCATGTAAATAAAATGAACGCTAACGTTAGCAATGCTAGCTTTTAAAGGTTTTCATCCCACGTTAATTTGTGCTCCCGTGATAGCTTAGGTTACTCTTTACTTTCCCTTGATTCCGAGTAGGTTTAGACATACATTCACGCCTATCAATATACAAGAACATTAACTCATTATTCAGAGCCATAGCTATTCCGCTATGCTAGTAGCAAAGTATGCTAACGTTAGCTAGCTGACTGACTTGCTCAACGAGAATCCCCCTGGCTGCCAACGTTGATTGGTGTCAGCACTGATTACTTACCATGAAGTGAACAGAATTAAAATCCTTAACATGTGTGGCATGCAGACAGTTAACATCAGCCACCTTGACTAAAGTTCAGCCCAGGACAGCATAGATTTAGTCACAGCGTTACTGTTCCTCCAGCTGACAGATGTGACTGGCTAACGTTAGCTCTAAATAGGTAACATCCCACCACCAGTCACTAGTGTCATGTTTGAATACGTGCAGTCTAGGCGCCCACTACCGTATCTTTATTTATAACCCTTTGGTTTTTTTTTTACTGGATACATATTGAACAGCATATCACACAAATACTCTATCAGATGTCTGGTCAAATAAATGCTATAACATTCCAGAATAATGAGTGTATTGTGATTTAAAAAAAAATATGATAGCCTAATGTTGCTCTCTAATGTTGCTCTCCTCATTATAGCTGACATACATTGCTTTCAGAGGAATCAAATCACCACATGGTTAGACATTGTCATTTCAGAGTAAAGCTTCCCTTTATTTTGTGTACAAGGACAACATGCTTTTGTATTGTTCAGTGAATGATTATTCTGACCTATTTAGAGTGTGCAATTCCCTTTTATGTGTGCACTCCCACATCATATATCCTAATTTATGCAGACCTGTTGCAGAGTTAAGCCATCCAGACATGTTAAGTGATGGAAGAATGAAGGAAAATAAATGATTACTAATTCAAAAAAGCAATTCATTCTGACTATCAGGCTGTAATAGATTTATTGAAAAATATAGCCTGGAGCCTCTATCTGTGAATGGGACATCCTGCTTTTGAAAGTATTTTTTTCTACCAGTTGGTGACAGTAGTGAGTCAGGAGAATCTAATAAGAGATTGTTATGAGCAAAATAGTTGGCAGTTTCCTGAAGTTATTAATGTGCATAAACCAGTTTCATTGCAAATGACATGACCTAAGACCGAAGTATTTTTACTTGTTGAGCTAATGATGGCTAAGCTACAGCTCAAAACTAAGGGTTTGGTGTCATTATAGGATATGCTTTTTGTATTTTAGTGCAAGAGTAGAAAATAATTTGCAGAACTGTGTAGAAAATGTGAACCTCATAAAAGCTTGCAGCCAAGGTCTCTGACAAAACATTGAAGCAAGCTTTACACGTTGAAAAGAATCCTTTATTCCCGCTAGTGCTCCTTACTATCACCATACCACCACTTTAGTGCGGGAGGCTGCTTGTAGCCATCGTCTCATATCATTCATGTTTATTTGTTGATTTGCAAATCCTTTTGACACAACACATTGAAGGTTTTGTGAGGTGGGAAATGCCAAATCAATTGTTAATATGAAAGTGTTTTGGATCAATCCCTGCTCTGGTCAGCATTGTTGTTTCACTTTGACCCTACTGACCTGTACATGTCTTCACTTTCAAGAGCTTAGGGAAACTGCCAACAAAAGCTGGCATGCATTCACTGTCCAACTGTAGTCCAACGGCACACATACAAGTTCGTGATACAACAACATCAACACTGTGTTGGCAAGCACGTATAGACTAAAGAGTCAGTTCTGTTGCTGGTCTCACTTGAACGCATGTGAGAATCAGCTGATTAGTGGACAGCCAAAGCAGTTAGGCCTTAATACTAACTAGCTTCTGGGGTTTTGCCCTGAGTGGATTAATTCATCCTAACTCCTCCCTCGGGTGGACACAAGTTCACAGGCACTCCAAATAGAGTCACTAAATGAAACGACAGATTTGTGCAGTTAACAGACACTCGTGAGCATTAACTTAAATGTCTCATCATTACCACAAAGGCTATGCTATGTCAGAATGAGCTCATTGTTTCTAGTAACAGTGGCATCTTATTAAACATATTCAAAGGTGCTTTCTTTACTTCATGCTTGCCAAAGTTAAGAGAGATTATGCTGATGTGTTAGCAGCCATAGCACCGTAGAACTAATTGCCTTAGACCTGGTGGCTATTTTTAGATCGACAGTAATCAGCAAGAAAGGTCTGAGCTACACAATCACGTTTTGACAGATGGCAACTCATTAGATCAGCCTTAGGGGCCTGGCCAAAATTAGCAAAGCCAGTCTGAAAAACTTTAACCAGCTTACAACCACAGGGAGCACAGACCTGCTGATGATCAGCCAATGCTCCTCTTCATCAATGGTGTCATGTTCAAACAGCAAACAAGAGAATACGATTAGCAGGTAAATACTTAACTGTAACAGGTGAATCTGAATAGAATAATCCTTCTAACTTGTGAAAAACAACCTCAGGATGCTCTAACGACTCAGGGAATCAACCACAAAATGCTAATACCATACAATACTGCAAATATCTAACAATGCCACGAAAATGATCGGAACATTTGTGCATTGGTTACAGATTAGTCCTTGCTGTGCATTAACATTAACCAGCCTGGTATAAAAAGGACAAACGTAAAACAGAAGATACTGAGCAGCAGAGTATATTAATGTTTTTCAGAATTACTCAATATATTTACTCAAAATATTCAATCAACCATCTATAGTGTTTTTATAAATAACATATTTCAGAGAATATTTGGAGAGTGTTACAGTGACACTTGTGTTTTTTTAATAATATCCTGAACAATATAGCTCACAATTGAATGAAACACAATAAAACATACACAAAATTTATTTTCTTCTGCAAGGAATCAAAATATTTTCTCCTTTTAAAATGTTGGTCACAACGAGGCACCTGAAACTAGTTTAGTAAAGGCCGTTTCATTAGCGTCCATTTGCTGTTGAATCACCTCAGGGTGCTGTTACCAGGTGGGAGGTGATTCAGCGAAGTCTGCCTGGGTTTATAAGCCTTTAGGTAATGTTTTTAGCTGCTCACCTTATGGCTCTAATTGCACTTTAGCATACTGACATAACCAAGTGCACGAAGGCAATCAGGAGACAATTTCAATGATGACATCAGAATGAGAGTAGAGTCCATGAAAAAGAAAAATGCAAAGTGAAAGAGAGAGCATATTAAGAAGCACTGATCGTAATGCTGTTTCATTTAAATGTCAACTCTGCTCTTAAAAGAAACGGTTGAGTTAGCCAAATTGCATTTTTCATGCCGTTGTCTAGGTGCCAATGATCTCAGCTTTGCAGTCCAGTAAGAGTGGCTGCTGACTTACTAATCCTCTTTGCACTCCTCACTCCTGCAGCTCTGCTTCGTGGCCGTTTCAAAACAGTCCTGGTGGTGACCAGCAATCCGGCCAGAAGGTCTCCACACATCTTGGCTGGATATTTGCCCCACCCCCCACCCCCACCCTTCTCTGCATCCGTTTTGGACACTTCATCACAGTGGGAACTGTCTCAAGTTTCATTTTCACTTTCATGGATTATGCCTTAATATTCAGATCTGCATACAATTCCTCTGCAATGGATCCAGCACAAGTGGATTATGACGGGATGGACGAATATATCCTATGGCAAATGCTAGACATGAGGAGTGGATACACAATATGTAAAACAATACAGGTCAGTTGTGGCCACAAGCCTGACAGTGAAATTCTTCTTTATACTACAAGTGTTACTGGAGTTTTGTCCTCTTCAGACTCTTCCCCTTGTTCATGCACCAGGGAAGTAGGTGAAATAGTGCAAGAAATCCTGCTTCTACACAACAGGTGTATACTTTATCAAACAGGGGGCCTAAACACGTGTTAAAATGTAATAACTAAGTCAGTAAGTCTGTATATTAATATTAGAGTAACACATGATCCTTTCACAGCAGAGAAACTCGTCCATAAATGCTGCCATATTACAGCAGTCACTCACAAGGTGAATACTTTTAGCTGCCGTAGTGACAGCCTTGATTTAAACGCAGCTCTTCTAATATGAAGTGTTTTATTATATCCCGTCTTTGACGGTCAGACTGCTGACAGTGGACTGTGAGTGGGTGGGACAGCGGAGAAGTTAAACTCTGTGCATTAACCAGCTCAGTTCTAAATCTAATCTAAAGCCACCAGGTAATTTGTTGGGAAGCTGCCTTTCTTCTGGCACACACTGTGCCAGCACGTGGAGCTCCAACATGCTGAATGTGTGCAGCATAACCAGTTCTGTCCACATCATCATCATCATTTTAAGAAGGGTTGAAACACTAATGAAGATTTGATATGGTTCTTTTTAGAAGCTGTTGGCACATTCATTGGACACACGTCCTGTGTAACCCAAGTGGTAGATCATATCAGGAGCCGCAAAGGCTGTAAAATCAATTGCTTTATTTATGACAAAATAGTAAAGATTTTCATGGTTCAAATTATGATTTTTTTTTTTTGCTCAATTTAGCATATGTTGATGGGTTTTTTTTGTCGAAAATCTGTTTCAAAAATCGTAAAAATTTATAAAATGATCAAAATCAGCTGAGGTCAAGATATCCTCACTTCGAGTCAAGCTCCAAAAACCCTGGATCCCACATTTCCCATAATGCAACTCGAAAGCATCATTCATTAGAAACCTCAACTCCATCCGCTCGGTAAACACCCACATCCTTCAACCTTCACACCTCCAGTTTGTAAAGCTTCCTGTTACAAATGTGTGGTCTCCAAGCCCAAGCTTAGACAACCCTGATGACATTGTTGTGACATCATCAAGGTTATCTTCTTGACAAAGCTTCTCCAGAGCCACGGAAGACGTTACGCCGATGTTTTCACATGCTGAGTAGAACTAAACATTACTAGTTTACTGAACTTAATGTAAAACATTTGTGGAGTGTCCCTTTTAAGAATGAGTACGTCGATAGTGTGAGAAAAAGTTTGACATCTCGTCACCATCTTTTCCTTGTTCCCCCCCAACGATGACACTGTTCCTGCTCCAGGCTGCGGTCTCCTTCTGATCTGAGACCAGCAGATGAGGTCAGCTAAGCTCATCACAATGGTGACCTTCTCTGAGACGACACAGGTCTCCCCCATGGAGCTGCGTGAGCCGTCCTGCCTGACCCCGACCCTGTCCCCTGGGCTGCGGCGGAAAAAGAGGCTCTGGCAGAACGCTGTCAAACACATCATTATCCAGCAGGAGCTCAGTGTTAAGGTGATTTTCTGTCCCACAGTCATCAGTAGAATTGTTGCATCCAGTTGGAACTGGAATTATCGTCGCCAGGTGTAAGCCTGGGGAGAGGTTATGTAATTGATTGTGTGTGTGACTGTGTGAGTCTGTGCATCCGTGAATGATCTCGCATTCTGCTGCAGCACATTTCGAGTGCCCAGTTATGACCGCACGATAGGACCTCTTGTTGTTGTATGACCTCTTGACTCCCGCATTCTCTGAACGCCTTTTTCACCTCACTCACCACTCTCAACCCGTTATTGTTCTGCAAGGTGAGTTCGGCTAACAGCTAATGGAACTACTGGTGCACACACTGCTGTACCTTTGTGTTTCACATGAAAGAATGAAGTGTGTTATAAGATGAGTTCAAACCCGTTGCTTGTATATTGCTGCTTGTTTTTGAGTTTGCCTGAAATCTGTTTGACGCCGCTTTACAGCACTGGTTGTGTTAATTCAATCACACAATACATCAGCGGTCATTGCAGACACATCTGGCGGATAACTGCACTCTAGTGCACTTTTCTAGTTTGTACTGTTTTATTTTCTATTGTTTTGTACATATTCCCTATGAGATTAAGAGTAATGTGTGACCAGATGTGGTATCCTCTGAACCACTGCCTCATTTTACACAAACCAAAGAAAATTTAACTAATCTAAAACTCATGTTTGACGTCTGTGTCTGACAATGTCTCGACTCCAGAATGAGTCCAGACCATCCACGCTGTAATGAAATGTTAAATTCAAATAATCAACCTGAACAAATACTTTAAAGGGCCAGTTCCCCCAAATAAAACTACTTTCTCAGTTGGTTTTTAAGGTATCTTTCCAGTGTTTTGAGATGTCTGCCATCACTCTAATACAACGGAGGTGAATGGAATTACATCTGTAGCGGTTTTCAAAAATTTCAAATATAATTTTGATACAATTTAAATATGTAATATAGGGTTGGGAACTACAAATTTAATTCAGTTCCTTCAGGTGTGTTGACATCGGGGCCGAAATCAGGCAGATAGATGAATATGTCACAAGATCTAAACAAATAAACTAATTTATCTACATGGGTACCACTAAGTGAAATAATGAATGTTCCAAAAACACAGTCCAGTGATGATTATTAAGAACTGTAAACAACATGGATACAAAAAGACTCCTACTTTCTAAATGACCGTAGTTTGTTTGCTTTCCACCATAAAGCTATTTCTGGACCTACCTCAATATCACTAAGGAATGGTTTGAGGTTTGGGAAAAAGATTGGTAATGGTAAAAGTGGCAGATGTTAAAGCCAACACACCTGATTTTCTGTGGTGTTTGACAGGTGGGTTTGGAGCCAGCAAGTAAAATCTTTGTGACGGATACCTACATGGAGGAGATCAACAGACAAATCCGCAACAAGGCCTCCCGAGGGGTCACAAAGCGCCGCTCCTCCTCATTGAAAGTGGACCCTTCCCAGCCCCGAGGCTCCACCAGCACATGCAACAGTGTCAGGGCTTATTTTAATGAATACAGCAGCGATGCCGACTTCTTCGTGCACTGGGGCCACACTATTCGTGGAGTCTACATACCCAGCCTGAGGCACACCTTTAAGTCTCGCGAATTGGAGAAACTCTACCAGCAACACTACTCCTGCCAAAGACGCAACTCTCTAGCCATTACTAATGTAATCGATGCCATGGCCAAGTTACACATATTGATTATGTACCTTGCAATGGTCCCTGAGGCGGTCACAGACACTCTGCGAGGCTGCCTGACGGGCGTTTTCATGGTGCTAGCTGTAGCGCTGAGCATCGTGGTGTTAACCTGCAAAGACTCCATGTCCCCGCGTTGGCTTCACTACGCCGGCCTCACTTGCTGGTTGTCGCAGACCACGCAGGTGCTGGGAGGACTGGTGTATGGACTGGAGAAGGACCCAACGTGGTATGTCTTGTTCACATTGTTCGCGACATACACACTGCTGCCATTACCTCTGCTGTGGGCCATGTGCGCCGGCTCCCTCACCTCAGTACTGCACCTGCTGGTGGAGATACTGCGCTACTACAATGATACCGCGCTTTTGAGAAAGGTGAGAAAGTCAACTGAACTTAACAAGTCTCAAATATCCCCAGGAAAATATTACAAAGTGTAATGTCTGAAATTGTCATTGATTTATCATTATCAAACCAATAATTATTATTATTTATTATTTATTTATTAATGGCATTCGTTTATTGATAACTTTACTGTTTAAGCATACTATACTTTAACGTCTGAGCTAAGTCATATTTATTTACTGTATACCCTGCCCAGTTTTATGTTCCAGACCCTAATAAACTAGAAGTACCTGCACCGTATAAAGCTGATAATGTAATGTCTGTCTATGCACCCAATTCTCAAACATTTCCATATTTCAAAGTGGAAAACTCTTGAGTGCACCAGCATACAAGCTTTATCCATGTAATGAACTTACTGAAGTTAATTAAAAGAAGAAGACCCAATTTATTAGTTATTATCCTCTTCTCAGCCCACATGCATTGGGTTAAAATTAATTCCATGAATGCAAAATCTCTCTCGGATGCAGGTGTTTGCCAAAGGCCTGCTGTACCTAGGAATGAACACAGCCGGCTTGTTCATCCACTACCTGACAGACCACGCCCAGAGACAAGTGTTCCTGGAGACGCGGCGGTGCATTGAGGGTCACCTCAAACTCGAGCAAGAAAACCAGAGACAGGTACACTGACTGTTACCGTCGTGCTATGGGTTGGACTTCGAGGAATATGAAGACAGGGACATGCTCAATATGTTAAACCACACACCGTCAAATAGAGTATTTTACACACAGGAGCGCCTGGTGCTGTCGATCCTGCCTCGTTTTGTTGCGTTGGAGATGATCGGTGACATGAGCTCTTTGGAAGATGAAGTCAACCCTCAGGAGTTTCACAAGATCTACATCCACCAGTACAAAGACGTGAGGTACACACACACATATGTTTCTCATGGATGGCACCAAACACTTCAACAGGCTCCTCTATTTCAATTTAAATGTGTATGTTGTTAGCGTTCCACTTCTTTTCTGTTTCTCTCGTCTTTGCAGCATTCTTTTTGCAGATATCAAAGGCTTCACCTTGTTGTCCATGAACCTGTCGGCCCAGGATCTGGTCCGGACCCTCAACGAGCTCTTTGGACGCTTTGACCGACTGGCAGATGTGAGAATTCGAGCTCTTCTTTTTTGATATAACATCTATTTTTTATTCTATCGATACCGTATTATCTCTTTTCCCGGGTGTTTTGACTCTTTATCATCACAGGAGCACCACTGCCTGCGGATAAAGATACTGGGAGACTGTTACTACTGTGTGTCAGGGGTCCCTGAGCCACAGCGGGCCCATGCCCGTCATTGTGTTGAGTTGGGCCTGGACATGATCAGCACCATACGGTCAGTCTTAACTCGCTGGAGTTCTTGAGGGGTTGATTTTATTTCACTATACATGACTACTCTATGTTTATGTGCAGAAAGAAAAATAGCAATAATAATAATAATAAGGTGTCGCTTTACTCCCCACCAACAAAAGGTACGTGCGGAAGCAGCTGAACTTTGACATGGACATGAGGATTGGGATCCACTCGGGTTCTGTCCTGTGTGGGGTGCTGGGCCTGCAGAAATGGCAGTTTGACGTCTGGTCCTGGGACGTGGGCATTGCCAACATGCTGGAAGCCGGAGGCATACCAGGGTGAGTGGTCTCTGCTAGTGCCCGAGTTCAGCCAAAGTACACATTTGATCTCTTCCTGGATTACCACATGTTTATCTCTGTAAAAGTTAATGTGAGGAACTTTAAAGTGGTCATAAAACTATTTAATACAGATGCCTCTAAATGACCTACATAACCAAACGAGACCATCAGCGAGACGATTTCTATATAGTTATTCTTAATGCTTGTCATTAATGCCACCGGGTCAGATTCAGCAACTAACTAACCCACCGTGGACAGACCCAGATCCAGCTTTATGCTGCTTTCAACCTGCAGTCGGCGCTCCGGCGGGAAGGGGAGAGCAGAGCTTCGCTTCATTGCTTTGCCTCACTGCTCCGCCAGTCCCCGCTAAAAGCCAACACCAGCAGAACCAGTACTGCGCGGAATAGACTTTCAGACCCTGCTTCAGTAAAATTTGAGGTTTTCTAAAGGGACTCTGGCTCTCAGAAACACTTTTGTCCACTGGGACCAATAAAATCAACACAACATTAAAGTTCCTTAGTAGTAGCTTTAAGCCACTTAGATCCCGCTGTTCATCTATCTCCGAGTTTTTTGCCATGTCAATGGCGTGGTGTTGTGAAAAACTATAACTTTATAAAATTACCTAGAATTAAATTAAAGTTTCAGAACTTCTATTAATAAAAAACATATGGTAAGTGTGTGCATTTAGCCTCTTGTCCCAGTTTTCAACAGGGATCCAAATCACTTTTTCTTTTCAAGAAACATTGTAAACACAGCAAAGTGTATAAAACTTGATACTAGACAGACTGCAGGCTTATCAAGTCTATGGCTTCCTCGTGTAAAAAGCATATTTATTCTGAATGAAACTATTCAAAGTCAAATATCTTTTTATTACTATGATTGGCAAGCAATTGTTTATACATTACCGATACTTTTCTCTGCTACTACCTTCTCTCATCCAGACGCATCCACATCTCAAGGGCCACTCTGGACAGTCTAGAAGGCACCTACAAGACAGAAGCTGGTCATGGCCGTGACAGGAACGAGTTCCTGCTCAAACACAACATCGACACTTTCCTCATCGTCCCTCAGAAGGAAAAGAAAGATGTTGGTCGTGCTGAGCCCCCCAAAGTCCAGAAAACCAATCGAACCTGGAACCCGCAGCTGCACTTTGAAAAAAACGCCATTGACATGAACAGTGTAGGTGTTTGTAAACAGCTTTTTATCGTTGGCACTACGTACCTGATTAATCTCACACCACCGTATTCTTTTCCTGCAGATCCTGGCCGCCTTTACCAACGGCTCACTGCCCAACATATGCCAGTCCACCTCCAAGGAGATCAACAAACGCATCAAACACGCTATCGAGGTTCAAAGCAGTGAGCGCATGCACAGAGAGCACATCACTCCTCTGACCCTGGTGTTCAAAGACCCGCACATCGAGGAAAAGGTAGGAAAAGGCGCTGGTTCAGGCGATGTTTGGTCGGAGGAAATAAATGAATGCTGGAATGTAAATGATGCTTTTGGTTTTACCAGTTCTCCCAGATGAGGGATGAAATGTTCAACTCCAACCTGGTCTGCTCCTTCATCATGCTCCTCTTTCTCATGGCCGTCCAGGCCCTCATTCCTGCGCCCAGGTGGGGAGACACCAACGTTGTCCAGTAGAAGCTCACATTGTTAGCACTTTGTTTGTTTTTTCAGATTTGAATGCCCTTTTATTAAACGCTAACCTCTGTAAAGTTTTTATAAAAGTAATATGGTCAACTATATTTTCACATTGCCGAAAGTTAGAAGAATCCTAAAGAATCTGTATATGTGGACAATGAGCAATATCAACTTGTAACTTTTTTTGACTGAATATTTCAGCTTTCATGAAAGTTTGTTTGATTTCAAAGCCTTTATTTGCAGGATTTAAAAATGTTTACTTTTGTGTTATCTGGAGGTAGTATCGAAAATGAAATTCACATTTTTCTGGTATATATGTCACACGCTTCCTCTTGTTTCTTAATTCTACAGTGGATTGACTTTTTCTCTACTTTACACACTTCCTTCCTCTTCCCCTTACATTCCTCTCTTCCTCTCCCTCTGCAGGCTGTTCCCGGCCGTCCTCCAGTTTTCAGTCTTCCTGCTCATCTACATGCTGCTGCTGTTGTTGGCCCTGGCGGAAGAGTTCAGGTGCACTCCTTCACCTCTGCAGCAGTTATGCTGCTGGATCCATGAAAACAACAGTGCCCGCAACATCCTCACCCTTACTGCCATCGTCATCAACTTTGGCTTGGTCTCTACTGACATGGTGAGAGTCTCAACAACACAGGGCCAGACTTACAAACATTTCCCCTGCTACAACTTTCCTTTTGATACGTCTGTACGGTTTTGGGCCTGCTCTTTAGAGGAGGTGGAGAGATTTCCACATAAAGCTGAACCTTGCAAGTGAACCTTAGGGAAAGTCTCCTGCTGTTTGCATGATCCCCATCTTAGATGTATATTCATAAAGGAGAAAGATTCGCCTCCCTGCTGACATGTGAAATGTGCCCAAGATGACAAGCAAACGATGCTTCCAGGCACTTATTGGCATTGAAATCCAAGTATAAAATACAAAAAAACCTCCTCAAATCTTTAATATGTCAGAATGATCAATATGTTTCCGTTGCGTTATAGGACTCCTTCTTTCAGTCTTTTGTTTTATGTGACTATTTTGTGCTGTGTGCCCGTGTCCAGATATGGTGCATTCTCGCAGACACAGGGGAGGCTGATGTAATGGACAGAACCAACACAGCCTCACGTCCACTCACCATCTGCACTTACCCCGAGGTAAAGACAGCAGCAGTTCAAATGTCTTCCTTTAGAAAATAATTACAACAATATCTGTCAACACAAACATTTGGTCTCGTATTAAATAAAACATTATTATCACATTTTCTACTTGAGGTTTCTCACCCAATGCCCTTTTTTTTTTTACTTCAAGAAGGTGAAGTCATCCAAATACTTTCTTCTTCTGTGTCTTTAACCACTTCTTCACCGCCTCTGTCTCCGCAGGTCTTTATATTGAGCGGCGTAATTGCCATGGTGACTTGTGCCGTGTTCCTGCGTCTGAACTCTCTGCTGAAGCTGGCGGTGTTGCTGCTGGCGATGGCCGTCTACTCCTACCTCATCCACCTGGCCTTCCTCACACTCACACGCCATGATACACCGCACAGGTTGGTGTGAAATACACACCGGCCGGCTCAAACTGGGCTTTTTTTTCTACATTGAGTTTGATGTTTATAATTATTTTTGCCTCTTTACAAAAAGTTTCAGTATTTCATTGGGCTGTTGCTATTTGGAGTGTGTTGGTAGTTGACTTTATATATTCTATATATACACTTGTACACAGCGGTGGAGAAGTACTTAGACAGTAAAAAAACAGTAAAGTGGAAATATAATGGTCTCAAAATATTCCATAGAGGTCCTGAATTCAAAATGTTACTTAAATAACATTTATGTTATTATATAATATAATATTATTCTTTTTATGTTGTAGTTCATCAATGTGGTGCAAATTTACATACTTTGTATATTACTGGGTAGATTAGTAGTATAGTACTCCATCATATAAGTGTCAAATAAATGTAGTGAAGTAACAAGCATAATATTTCCCTCTATGGAGTAGAAGTATTAAGTAGCATACTCAAGTATGTACAGTAAGTACTGTACTTGAGTAAATGTAGTTATATTACATGTACATATACATATACTCTTATTTACTTCTACTGTACTATTCGAACATATCTTTAGTCATGTTTGTTTAACATAATTTAAATCTTTATATTCCACCTCTCTTCATTCATTTCTGCTCAGATCTCACTATGTCAGGATCAAAGGAATCTCCATCCTTCTCATGGCCATGTTTATTGTTGCCGTCTTCTACAATGGGCGGCAGGTACCGTTGAAGTTTCACTGTGTTGAGCATATTGCTGTTCAGTTTAGTTTGCTCCTCTTATTTTTCGTTTACTTGAACTGATAGATAAAGGAGTATGTAGGAAACAGGCAGGTGACCTCTGATAGTTTTATCCATCTTTTACTTCCCAGTGGGAGGCCACTGCCAGACTGGACTTCCTGTGGCGTCTACAGGCCCAACAGGAAGTGGAGGACATGAGGGAATTGCGGGAACACAACGAGTGTCTATTACACAACATCCTGCCGGTGCATGTGGCGCGTCATTTTCTGGACCGCAGCAAGAATGATGAGGTGCAGAAAACATGACCTCACCTCTGACTGTGTCAGCCTCTTCCTTTACGTGTTTTTTTTCTCAAATGATTCTTGCCTTTATCAGACGAGGACATTTTATGTTGTGTGGTTTTAACATTGTTTAAAGCAGAGCTAGCATCATGAGGAAGAAGGTGTAGGTGAAATATTTTAGTTTTTATATAAACATATTATATCGAAGGGGAGTTGTTTTAATGGACTTTTTAAGTGTTATTTCCCAAATGTCAAGGATGAAATGTTTAAAAGGCAAGTGCATGACACCATTTTCTTTTCAGGAGCTTTACGCCCAGTCGTACAATGAAGTTGGTGTGATGTTTGCCTCCGTCGCTGGATTCAACGAGTACTTTGAGCAGAAAGAGATCAAACATGAAGGAGTGGACTGCCTCCGACTTCTGAATGAGATCATTGCTTGCTTTGATGAGGTGAAAATGGGACTTAAAATGAAAGTACAGTGGATTCAGAATATGTTTTTGACTCCATACATTATATAAGAATTTGAAAAGTGAAATACTCAAAGTATAATATTGCTTTTGAAGGGTAAAGGCTAATTTTAGCATAAACAATTTATATCCAGGCATTGAAAACAAGAGCAATAAAAACCTCCATTATAAATCATCTTTCATATATGTTTATATATTTGTATATGAATGCACCATTGCATAACTCTACTGTATATATGAGATTGATGTGTGATTTGATGTCTTTATCTCTACATATTCCACAAGTTGTTGGAGGAGTCGTACTTCGACTATGTGGAGAAGATCAAGACCATTGGGAGCTGCTACATGGCAGCCTCGGGCTTAGCTCCCGAGAGACAGGTGGGACGTCTTCTCGCACACATTCTGCTATTTACTTCCATCCTCTGCACATGCTTTTGATATCTTCAATATCCCACCTCTTTCTCTCTCTCTCTCTCTCATGTCTAACTACCCATCTGTCTCTCTCTCAGGCATCCATGCATGAATGGAATCACCTGAGCGAGCTGGTTTTGTTTGCACTGGCAATGCAAGAGACCTTGAAAGAGATTAACAGCCTATCTGCCAACAACTTCCTGTTGCGTGTTGGTAAGTGGCTTACCTCCTTCACACATAAACAATGAAAGGTCGATTTAAACAGCTCTCCGCGACAGTTTCTGATGTCATAGGTTTAATACGTATTCATTATTGTTGCACTGAAAACAGGCATTGCCCACGGGCCGGTGGTCGCAGGGGTGATCGGTGCCACCAAGCCGCAGTATGACATCTGGGGGTCGACGGTGAACCTGGCCAGCCGCATGGACAGCACAGGTGTGAGCGGACGTATCCAGGTACCTGAGGCCACGCGCAGGATCCTGGCACAATGGGGTTTTGTCCTGGAGCTGCGTGGAGAAATCTTTGTCAAGGGGGTGAGTGGCTAGTGGCCATTTATTTGGGTGGCAACAGCACCGTTCAAAATACAGTGGAACTGATTTTACTGGATAGCCACAAAGTTTAGTTCAGGCTCGATCATTTTTAGTGAGGGGTCAAAAGAAACAGGGTTTTCACCCAGGAGACTGCTGTTTATGTCCCATGTGAACCAAGTACTTTAGTTGCGTTTTTGTTTTGTTTTGTTTCGATTGAGTAATCATTTGAAGCCAAACCATGATACTTCTTACTAAAACTAACCAAGTAGTTGAGTTGCCTTTTGTCTTTTGATTTGTTTCAATTTGCAATGTTAACCACGTGTTTAAAACTGTTTAAAACTGTTTAAAACTGCGACCGTGATTCAGGAGGAAAAGCATTTTCCTTGAAACGTGCAGTTTAGTTGTGTGGGAATGCCATTTTGTACTAGACCAGGGTTGCATTGAGGCGTCAGTGAAACAGTTAATAGTGCAGCTAATGGTCAGACTCTCAGGCTTGGACAAAGGGGACATCTACTGGTGAAAAGAAACAACAGAGATAAATGAGTTGCATCACTGATCAGGAAGGAAGTGCATGAAATGTGTAGATATTAATGCATCTTAACCATATTTGTGAACAAGCATTGATAGTAAGAAACCTTAAGGCTCATTGAGAAAAGGCTTACCACACTTAGTGACCGCTGCTGTCGTTGCAGGTCAGCGAGTGTCAGGGGAAAGTCCGCACCTACTTCATCGGCACCACGCGCAGCAAGAGGGCCAATTTTGGGACGGATGGTCGCCTGGGGGTGCGGACGGGAGGACGCATGACGCTTGCAGAGGTGGTGTTTGGTCTCGTCCAGGCCAGACACAAGGAAAAGATTAGAGAGACCAATGGGGCGTTTGGTCTGTCTCCCTCTAGACTTAAATGCTGAGGGGACTTTTAAGGTCAGATGGCTGCAGGTGAAGGAGGACACGGCCCAGCCATATTGCTTCTACTGGTTTACAGTTTTTGTTGCGTGTGTTTCTTACTTTGCCTTGCCATAACTAAATTAGCTGCACAAACTGGAGAAAAGGGTGCGACTGCTAGGATCCAAATCCTACCAGAGCCTTTGTTCCTGTTTACTCGATGACTGTGTCCTCCTCTGCTTTCCTGTCATCTATAAAATAAATGTTTTGGGGAACACTACCTAAATTTAGAATTCCAATATGTTATTTCCATGGCCTATAAGTTAAATCAGTATTTGTGAACATGAGCTACTCTCTCTCTCTCTCTCATAGCTAAAAACCAGAGAAGTCTCGAACTTACAGCTCCAGACTTTGTACTTGAAGACATCACACATTGGAGTTTTAGCACTTGATTTGGGAGAGTTTTTCATATTTACTCATATTTCTTTGACCAAAGGAACAACATGTATGAATTTTGAGAATGGCTGTAGATCCCCTTTAAGGGACGAATAGGGGAACTAATAAATGGACAAATTTCTCTTGCTTAGAAGGGACCTAACTGTCCCACTGGCTTCGAATAAGCATCTTAAGGGCACTGCTTTCTGTTTTTTATTGCCATATCTTCACCTTATAAACGGTGTAAAGCATGTTAGGTTCATTTTGTACAAAACTAAAGACGGCCAACGTGTCTATATTTTTTTGCTGGAATCACACTTCAGACCTCTAAGCCAAAATACCTCAAAACAGCCAGCTCAACCTCTCATAGACTTTCTACTGGCCTATAGTGCTGACTAGTGTTTTTTTTTTTACTGTATCATCATGCACCATTCTCACAATGTTCACTATGTTTTGTATTGTGAGTTGACACATTTATTAAGATAATGTTAGCCAAGATTTTCAAAGATATGTTTTATGGATCGATTGCTGTTTGCTTTCATATCGTGCTGTAAATATGTTTGATCCGTGTGCACCTCACTGTAGAGGTATTTCTTGTCAGCTTGCATGTCAATGTCAGTGTCGCTCTGGATTTCTGAGACTTTAGTTAATGACATAGGACAAGGGGATTCAGTTTTGCCTCAGTACACTATTACTCTCACTTCCGTTACTTGACTCGAGATGTATTTCTAACGTGAAGTTTCACTGCCACGTTTCTGTAACGTGCCAGTGAAACTCCACAAAGAGGTCAGTGTTGAACCAACTTTAATGCCAAAACCACCTCCCATGTCACTCCTCTTCACTTATCTGCTTATCCACTGCAAATTATCATGTATATTTAATGTCGTAAGTGATGGATGACAAGCTCATCCGTGGGACTTCCTGGGGAATTCTTCAAGTAAGTTGGTATATGAACACCTTTTTAAAAAACAGAGAAACTCAGGAAGTATTCATTAATATTTAGATTTATCCATGATCAAAATGTTTACCCAAAAACAGACTTGGCTGGGAATTTAAAATAAAGCTGTGGTTTCTAAAAGTTTGGCATTCTGGGAATGTAATGTGCAGCACCAAAATGGTGACATTGTGAGATTAATAAGATATAATACGTTTTTTAAGATAAGAACAGATACTCCACTTGATCTTAGCCAAAAGGCCGTGAAGTGAGGTGTTTAGACTGACAGTTTTGAAAACCTGCTTCTTTGCACAGCTCCTCTATGTGAGCGGTCTGAAAGTTGAAGAAACAGTTTTCGGGACAGTCGGAGAAATGAGAGTTAAACACGACAGTTGAGGAAAATATCACAGAAGTACTACAAAGAATTTTTATTTAAAGAAGCAAATGGAACAAATGTGGTTAGTCGACGCTTCCTGCATCGTGCCTTAAAAGCCAATAAGAATTAAAATAATGAGAAACCCAGTTATAACAATAATTACAATGCATACAACTGATTTATTTGTATTTAATATTGAAATATAAAAGACTGATCATGACAGGGTTCTCTGGTTCGGATAATATATTATATAATATATATATATATAATATAACGAATGAAGCTCCAACAGTGTCTGGACATAAAACTGCAGTTGACATTTATTTAAATACAAAAAACACAAGTAATGCACGTGGCAGTTGCAAAGATTAAAACATATATGTTGTAATTTGCTTATATTAAAGTATATGTGATGCTTAGGAAGAAGTAATAAACCCTGTGTCCAATTTCCATGTTTCCATTTTATACTGCTTTGTACTTCTACTTAACTACATTAATCTGACGTCTACAAGAAGTTAGTTACCTTGCAGGTTAAGATTTTAAATGTGACAGTCTGATATGATCTACATTAAACTATTAGTTTATCGGTCAAACTGCTCAAGTGAATCACAACACGTGATGCAGCTCAGCCAATCAAATATGGGCATTCTGACTGAGTGAGATGCACCATGACACAGGGGGCTGAGACGAGGAAAGAAACTGCAGAG
The DNA here is from genome assembly GCF_004355925.1 of Anarrhichthys ocellatus. NCBI lineage: Eukaryota > Metazoa > Chordata > Actinopteri > Perciformes > Anarhichadidae > Anarrhichthys > Anarrhichthys ocellatus. Next base: position 898,827 of record NW_022280082.1, on the reverse strand, counting down.
CAGTACGTACAATGCTCAAGTTGTGAAAGTAAAATCATAAGACAATCTCTTTGGGCCATGACTTGTCATTAAGGAGTGATGGTGGGTCCTACAGCCAGACCAGCTGAGAACCATTGTCCTCCATGAGGGCAGAAAACATAATCTCCTGAATTTAAGCTTCTGCATTTTCCAGATGCTCTAGTACTATTCAAACGTATTGCAAGTCTCGTAACTTTCAGTACGTACATTTAATACGTACATAGTTACAGCCTTAGAAACTGATATCTGTGGCGCCATCATGTGGTTATAAGGTGGTATTTCAGCTGCAGGACGACAGTGAAGGCCTTGGTATAAAATGCACAGCCCGCCACTGGATCAATAATCATCCCAGAAGTTTGCATGAGCTGCACATCAGGCATCGACTGACAGAGAGGATCAGAGAAGAGACGAGGATGGACAAACTTCTTCTGAGCATCATCGTCGTGTCAGGCAAGACTTTCATATGTTTTTATTATTTTCCCATCTTTAATATTATAATATTGTTTAATAATTTCTCCCTGTGACATTCTTCTTCCCATTCTTTCTTCATCTGTTTTTACTTTAATGTAAAATGATCATTTGCATTAGTGAGTAAAGTTATTAAGTTTGAGTTGTTTATTTATTAGTGTGTAATATAAGTTGTTTACTGTCATTAGGGATGGACCGAATGTTGTTGTTGTTTACATTTGAAGCTTCTATTGAGGTTTTCGATTGAAGCGTTGAATGTCTGTTGACATATTTTTTGTGATGTAATAAACCCTAAAAGAAGAAATCCTCATAATCCACCAGAATAAAGTGATTCATCGGATTGAATGAGTTCATTTAAATCAACTTTCTTTAAATCAGTGGTTCTCAACTGGTCTGGCTGCAGGACCCACCATCACCTGTTAATGACAAGCCGCGACCCAAATCGAGGAAGATCTTCAACTTCTCAAATCTATTTAATGAAAAGAGCAGTTTGAACCTGATCTGAAAAAGTCCTTTGCAGTCGTAGTGTAGGGAGCTCTCTTGTGCAGAGAAATTGTTTTAATTGTTCCCCTTCAAAATAAAAGCACAGCATTTTTATTTTTTTTTTCTTCAGGCAAAGGCCCGCGACCCACTGAAAACAGGTCCGTGACCTACATTTGGGTCGTGACCCACCAGTTGAGAATCACTGCTTTAATGAATATAACTCATTAGTGCTGCTTCTCTTTTGTGAGCAACAAACTGGAGAGATAACAAATGTTCTGCTTCTCAACTGTGAGGGACAGAAGTATAACAAGTATAATAAATATTAATAAGTAACGTTTGTGTGACTTGTGAGTTCACTTATGAGGCTGAATCTGTGTCATGGGAAGATGAGCCTGATGCTCCAACAGGACATCTGACAGAGAGAGAGACAGACAGACAAACAGGGAGAGAGAGAGAGAGAGAGACAGACAGACAGAGACAGAGTACATTTATTTATATATATAAACCATTTATAATAAGTTAAGTTATTAATATTAAATGTAATCAATATGCTGTTTGTCAATCCAGGGCTGTGTGCCGTCTCATCACCTGCTGAACGTCGCTACCATTTTGTTTATGACCTGAAGACCATGACTGAAGCACAGCGTCACTGCAGAGAGAAATACAGCGACCTGGCCACTATACGGGACATGGAGGACGTGAACACCCTGAACACAATGGTGGATTCAAGCCAAATGGTGGACGACAGCTCTGTGAGTAATATTATATCAGTGACAGGAGGTCTGAAAGTTTTACATTCACACAAAGTCTGCAGATGAACTGTACTGAAGTATGTACTTGTACTTTACTTGAGTATTTAATTTAATGCTATTTATTAATACATTTCAGAGGGACATTTATGTAAAAGATTTAGATTAATATTTTACAAACAAAACATGATTTAATGCAACATACTGATAATCTCTACTTTATATTTAAAGCATTAATATCTCATCAAACAAATATCATCCATGAAAAGATATAGAGGAGTAATGTTGTCATTGTTTGCACTGTCAGCATCGTTAGCTTCTAGCCGCCAGCTCAGCCGTCACCACGTTGCGAGACGCTTAGTCCATTATGAACAGCAGGAGTGATTACAGGATGTAAAACCTGTTTCAATGTTGTTACAACCCAGCCCCAAGGCTGTAACATAAGGGAGACAAGACGAGTGGAAAATGTAATAAATAGACATTTATTTAACGAACTACTAACCAAACAAACAAACGATCCTGGTTCAGATGTGGTTTATAGCCATCACCTCAGCTGGGGCTCATTAGCTGCTGATCCACATCCTGAAAGACAAAGACACAGGACATAGACCCCTAGTGGACGGGTGGGGTCGTCACAATGTTCATATTAGCACCTGAATATTGTTTTAAGACAGACTTGAAAAGATCGGAAAGTAAAAATATCTGAAAGTCTATTTCTTTATATCACAATGAAATATTGCTTTCAGCGAGCCTGGATAGGACTGAACATTGACGTGGACAACTGGAGGTGGTCACTGTCAAACACAAGTTTCTACAAACCCGGGGAGACGGCGTTCAGACGTTCGCTGGAAATCTGAACAACTACTACGGTGAAGAACACTGTACATTGATGCATATAGATGGGTACTGGCACGACCACCCTTGTGATCAACACTACAAGCCAGTCTGCTTCGATGTCAGAGGTGAGAATATTAAGACTACTGCAAGGAACTTTCATTTTGTGTCGATTCTGTTGGTCCCTGTGGACATAAGTGGTAGTGTTTCAGAGCATCAGAGTACCTTTAGAAAACCTCTCATTTTACTGAAGCAGGATCTGACAGTCGGTCCTGTTCAGTCCTGGTTCTAGTTCTCCTGTGCCTCCCTTCCATCCCAGCAATACGGTCTGGGTCTGTCCACGGTGGTCCGGTCTCTGCTGGAGGATCTGGGTCTGTCCACGGTGGTCCGGTCTCTGCTGGAGGATCTGGGTCTGTCCACAGTGGACCGGTCTCTGCTGGAGTCTGAGCTGAAGGAGTTTCTGGTGAACCTGCATGAGTTCATCTGGTTGCACCAGAATCCGACCCGGTGGCTCCGATGACGAGCATTAAGAATAACTCGATAGAAATAGACCATCTTCTCTCTGATGGTCTCTTTACTGATGGAGGTCTGATAGAGGATCAGGACTAAACTGTTTCATAACCAGTTAAAAGTTGCTCATGGTAACTTGAACTAGTCTTGGGCTACATGAATGTCATTTAAAGCAGATGAATGTGAGTCCTGCCTTCATGTCACTGTGGGAGCAGGCTCATTAAGCCGGTTTGTATAATGTCTGTTGGAGGGAAAATACCTCTGATGTGTCTTTATGAATGTGGGACTCAATGGACGCCTGAATGTTCATCTTCACACAGCTCTGTGTTGACTTCACCTTCATGCTGAGATTCATTAAGCAACAATACAACTGGTATGCATCTATGTTGTCTGTTATGGTGCCTCTTCACAGCACTTTACTCTGGTCTATTTTCAGGACCGAGTGAGACATTTGTCCTCATTGACATCGACATGACGTGGACTGAGGCCCAGAGCTACTGCAGAGAACACCACACAGACCTGGCCAGTGTGAGAAACCTGGTCGACAACGAGAAGGTCCGGAATCTGGTACCCTCCTCACGAAATTATGCCTGGATCGGCCTTTTCAGAGATGGATGGAAGTGGTCTGACGGAAGTGACTCCTCATTTAGAAACTGGAAAACTATACCTAAAGGTGTCTCAAACACTTGTGCAGCAGCAGATTTTAGTGCCAATGGACAATGGGAGAACCTGAACTGTGACGTCACGAGAGCGTTCATTTGCTACAGTGGTAAGCTATCATTCACTCAGTGTTTAAATGTGGATTTAGGTTTACTTTATTAGCAAATAGAGTTTAAAAAATACAGAAAAACATCAAAAGTAGAGCAAAATAAAACCATAACTATCAAGTTATGGATAAAAACACATTGAATATGCAGATCAACTGCAGATGATGGAGAGTGATCGCCTCATTGGTGCTAGAATGCTAACACCATGCTAAGCTAAGGTTTTCTTGCACCAGCCATATTTAAAGATTGAGCTGATGGGAAATTACCATACTTTCTATTCTATCATTCAAAGTGTTAAAAATTCAAGGATGCAGATTATTATCAACCAGAAATGTTGTGACTGATGAAGTTTGTTGGTTTTTAGCTCCTGTTTCAAAGCAAGTGATAAAAGTGAGGTTGCAGAAAAACAGCTCGTCTCTGGATCTGAATGACCCTGTGGTGATGGAGGACCTCTTGAAGAAGGTACACCTTTCTAACATTAAAAAGAGAACAACCAGGTGATACATGTGATTGAGTGGACTACTAAGAACAATGTAAATGTGCTGTGTGCAGTGCACACGTGTATACGTCACTATTGAAGGTAGACTTGTGTCCAAAGAACATGCAAACAACAAAGCTGTTCTAGTGGGAACCAGAGTTCTTCTAAAGCAGAGCTTCCACATGAGGACAGTGTGAGAAAGGATGCAGGATGTAAATGAACAACAGCATTTAGTGAAGACTTCTTCTCTGTCAGCGACATTCAGGAAGTAAATGTTTTTGTATCTCAGCACAAACAGAGGCTGAAGGACCAGGGGCTGAATGACAACATCAAGCTGAGCTGGAAGAAGCAGCCGGATGGAAAAGTCTTCCACAAGGAAGAGAAGAAGACAAAGAAGAAGGAGACGTGTCCAAATAAAGATGAGCTTTAATGTTGTTTGAATCCACTCTGGTCTGAGGCTTCCTTTATCCTCCTCCTCCTCCTCATCTTCCTCCTCTCAATCAATGGTAGAAAGTACCAAAGTACCTAAGTACTGACCCTTTGCTGTGAAGTAACGTATTTACATTTCATGCTACTTTAGACTGTTACTCCACTACATTGATCTGTCAGCTATAGTTTCTACACTCTTAGAAATAAAGGTTCCAAACAGGTTCTTCATGAAGGGCTGAGGTTCTACCCAGAACCATTTGCTTCTGAAGAACCTTTTCCTTCTTCAAGGGTTTCTGAAGGCACAGGTGTTAAAAAAAAGCCAGAAATGTGGGTTGTGCTGTGCCACGTCAGCCCCGGTTCTTTAGAAACCTCATGAGGAACCCACAGTGAGTTCTAGATGGAACCCTTTGGATACAAAAGGATTCCTGGTGGAGACACACAGGTGGGATCTTGTTGGTACCCTTAGAAGGTGGAAATGTTCTGCATAGAACCTCCAGAGAAGATTTTGTCTGGAAACTTTCACATATGGTTCTGGGTAAAACTATTTATGCTTCGTTCTAGATAGAACCCTCTGAAAGGGTTCCAGGTGGAACCTTTAGAAAAGGTTCTACCTGGAACCAAAATGGGTTCTCCTATGGGGACAAGCTGAAGAACCCTCCATGGTTCTAGTTAGCACATTTATTTCTAAGAGTGTAGTTTCTTTGCACACTAAGATATTTAATATAAAGTGTGTGATGAGCTTATTAAATATGATGCATTGTTTTGTAGAATCTCAACCTGCTGCAGCGTTAAAATGCTACTTACATGTTAATCAGTAATAATGATCCAATAACATGTTTATGATAGTATAGTTCTCTATCAGAGTTTATTCTGCATAATGAGGAGTGTTTCTCTTGATCATGAAGAACTTTGTTCTATAATTCTAAAATGTAGGACTTTTTATTTGTAGTGTTGTGTTTTCTCATGGTGATAGTGCTTATTTTGCTTCAATAAAACATTTGAATCAGCTTCCTGTTTCACCACAGTTCTTCATGTACTTCAGGTCCAAATAGAGTGTGATGACTCTAACAGACATAAAGTGTGGGGTCAAAAACAAGCCTCACAAACAGCTTCAATGCTGCTTTCCTCTTTTGATTTCACTGAAAATATGCTTCTATGTTCAAGCAGCACACTGAGTGAAGTCTTTATTACTGAACTGACTTTCCACCTGAACTACAATGAACTGAGCAACATTTCTCTGGTCTCTGCTCCTCATTGTTTTGTTCATCAAGAACAAGAACGCACAAGTTAATTTCTAGAGTAAAAGCAGGTCTACCAAAGAGCAGAGATCAGGGTTTACATCCTCGGTCTTGTCTGTGGTCAGGTTTAGGAAACAAATACCCGGTAGGCCCGTTCAGTGATCCTTCACTGTGGAAAATAGGATAATGGGAAAAATATTTTTATAAATTATAATACATGTAGTGTATTTAAGAAACATTATTAAATTATAAAATAGATATAACTTTGTGATTCGTCCATGTTTTACCGAGCAGATGCACTGGCACACAATTTTCACCCGAAATGTGTTTAAAAAACCTCTTCTCACTCTGACGGCCCGCGGATTGAATGCTGGGAAAGTTTTCAAACCTGAACTGGAAACCATGAGTCAAGTTCCTGGGACAGAGTGTGAAGACTAAAGTCTGGTTCAGAAGAATTTTCAAAAATCTGTGAAAGTTGATAATGGTTAAATATGATATAGTTAACCATACATCAACATAAATATACTGTAGTTCAAATTTAGGACATGTATTATATGCATTGTGACCAGATGCCTTTTTAGGCAGCTGCACTCTCAGTAAACAATGTGTAAAATATTAATTTTCTGTTGTATTGTTTTCAAATTTTAACTTACACCAGGTGTCATGACTGTTGGCTGTCGAATGAGAGTCTTTTCAAGCCTGTAAGTCCCAGCCATAGATAAAGAGAGTATCCGTGGGCTGAACAAGATATCTGGTCTCCCGACTCCAGTTATTACTATATGATAAGCAGTGGCGGGCTGTGCATTTTATACTTGGGCCTTCACTGCTGTCCTGCAGCTGAAATACCACCTTATAATCTCATGATGGCGCTACAGTTATACGTTTTTGGGCTGTAACTATATACGTATTCGTATTAAACCGTTCGGTACGAGCCTTACTAACCGAACAATACGTTTGAATAATATTAGTGCATTAGGGAAATGCAGGAGCATAATTTGAGAGAAATATAATGTTTTCAGCGCTCAGGTGGGAAAGTGGTTCTCAACTGGTCTGACTGCAGGACCCACGATCACCACTTAATGACAAGCCACGACCCACTCTTCTCTTTTAGAGACCGTCTAATGATTTCACTTTCATAATTCACATAATGGACACACTGCTCTGGTAGGTCTTTCCTCGTCTCTCCCCCGTTTTGTCACGGTGTGTGTACATCTCACTCCAGTCAGGAAACTTGTCAGAATGCCCATATTTGATTGGCTGAACTGCATCACGTGATGTGATTCACAACGCATTGGTCGGTGTTTTTCCTGCACCGCTGAACAAGTGCCGTAAATGCTGGAATAAGTCCGCTGCATAAAAAAAAATATCTTACACAACAAAAGCACAAGATTTAAATTTTTTGTCAGGCAAAGGTTCGCGACCCACCAGTTGAGAATCACTGGAGACTGTGTGACTTCTGAACCTGAACTAAATAAACCACTAAATAAACCACAACAAAAAAACAACTGGGGCTCCGCAAGTGTTCTGGGAGGTTACGCTAACTAGCTTAGCAAGTGTTCTGGGAGGTTACGCTAACTAGCTTAGCAAGTGTTCTGGGAGGCTACGCTAACTAGCTTAGCAAGTGTTCTGGGAGGCTACGCTAACTAGCTTAACGGGAAAACAGCAGCAACACTGCAACACGCATTCTGCTACAGACTCAAGGGCCATTCAGATATTAGATGTAAATAAACAAACGCAGTTGATTTACCAAACTCCATGCACCTTTCTTTGTTGACAAAGAGTTTAATCCCACGGTTAAATCCCAACTCACGAATCCGATTCTCCTCCTTCAGCGTGATAAAAAACAAAGCTAGGTAAAAAAAATAATAATCTACACCAAGCAAAATGCAAAAAATGCCAGAATGGAAGTAGAGCAACTGAGGAAGACAGTAGCTGTGCAATGAGAAAATAGGATAATGGGAAAAATATTTTTATAAATTATAATACTTGTAGTGTATTTAAGAAATTATAAAATAGATATAACTTTGTGATTCTGTTTAGGCCAGCAGAGAAGGCTTTGCAGGCCCTGACGGCCCACCACTGCTCAACAGTATACAGGAGTTTAAATTAGCTCCACTTAAGTTTGACCAGCTGCAATATAAAATTACTGCTCACACATGAATGAATTAATAGCTACTTGATACTACAATATTAAATGATATAACATTCTGCCTACAGTGGGAATGCAAATAACTTTACTTCTTCCACCACTGGATTAAGATGAAATAAAATAAGCCTTTATTTATCCCCAGAGAGGAAATGCAGGCGTTGCAGCAGTATAAAGACAGAAATCAGCACTAATAAATAGTGGAAAAAAATAGGGAAGTAAAAAAAATAGTAAGAGGTACGAATAAGTAAAAATAGAAACTAAACAAAACCAGTTTAAGACCAATTATTGTGGTGAAGTGACAATGGCGTGGTTAATAGCAGCGAGTCCGCAAGAATATATGTAAACATAAATCTGATAGTAAACTGTAGTATAGTTTTATATCTAGTATAAATGTTGTGAGACAGTATTATATTACGATAACAGTCTGGTATAGTGCATTACAGTATAGTATGCGATATGTAAGATAGCATAAGGTGGGATAATTATTATTATTATCATCCCTATTATAATAACTATTATTATTATCACATACCGTAAAGCATGGTGCACGTTATACTAGTTATTATTACATTGCACTTTATACTATAAGTTATTTCCCATGCTACTACTACTATGTGATTTTCACATGTATAAAATAATAAAACACAATATATATATATATATATATATATATATATATATATATATAACTGTCCCTCTGAATTGTGAGTCTGGATTAATTTAAACTATGTGCGAGGGTATATTAATATGTTATAATATGAATTTATTTTGCTTCCTTCCTTCTTTAATTGAAACTTGAACAGCTTCACATCAGGCAATAGCGAACCCTTTGATATCCTGACAAATACTTTGCACGTGGGCTAATCCCAGCTCTTCAGCAGAGCTTCCGCTGTTTATTCTAAAATATTTCACACGTTATCGAGTATGAACACGAACGAACTCCCCCATTCTCTGGACTCGATTACTTCTGGCTGCAACTCGCGCGCGTATTCTGCGGTCGACTCCCTTAATCGTATATTGTGAAAGATGGATCACTCGGTAGTTGGAAAAAGGGGTTCTAGGGGTTCTCTGTGTTCTTACACTATATTTTTTCCTGAGGCATATACAGAAGAATAAACCCAAACTACTGCACATCTGGCGTCTGATGGACCTAACACGAGAAGCCACCTTTAAGATATATTTGACTCTTTTAATTCAGTGTTTCACTACCAACATGTATGGAAATAAATATGAAATCTTTATTTTACTATATTGTGTGTTATATTTATTGACTGAAAACAATACAATTAATAGATCTTTATTCTAAAAAATATCAGTATCTGTCTTCATAAACCACCATGGTTACACAACAACATTGCTATTAATAAATCAGGAGTTAAGCTGGTTTTAAGTCTTGTAGGGCAAGTCAAAGTCTCATACTAGTTATTATGCTCGTTATAAAGTCTCAAGTCTTTGAGGTCCAGTCTAGTGAGTCCACATGTTTGTGACTCCAAGTCTGCTTCAGCTTGTGTGCAGGGTACTAATCCACATCTGGCTGGAACCCTGAAGAATTACTGCCCAAAGAAATGTCTACACCTGAACCTTGTTGTTCGGTAGATATGCTGTCCTCGTGGAGTAATTTACAATAGATCTTAAAACCTGATACCCAGGTTTCAGAAAACTCTTCAAAGTATTGATTAACGGTACATTTTCGTGGTAATCTCATCTAGAGAGCAGCTGGTGCTTTGTGGGGACGTTTTGGTGCCAGTAAACAGAGACAGAGTGAGAGCTCGTGTCTCACCTCTATGATGCCGTGCAGGCACGCGGGCTTCCCTTCTCTGTGCTTTGATTGTGGCCCCTTGTCATCAGAAGAAAGTTGAGCCTCACACTCAATTTCTTTTTATTTTTTTGCAATAATATCAACGAAGTATGGCGGAATCTCAAGAGGACAAGCTGTACAAAGCGGAATATGCCAAAAGCGGCCGTGCATCGTGCAAGAAGTGCAAGGAAAACATAGCGAAAGACTCGCTGAGAATGGCCATCATGGTGCAGGTAACGACGTCCGGACTCATCCGGAGACTCTGTTAGCTCGCTCACTGTCGGGATGCTAGCTCCTGTGAATTAGCTGGTTTATTCTGCGAATATAGAGAACATTTATGATTGCACGAGAGCGTGAAAACATGCAGTTCATAGTGTGGTTTCAGTTGTGTTTAGGTTAGGCCCTCGTTAGCATTGTTAAATGTCTTGTCATTGTCTGCGGAGTGTTGCTCACAAAGAGCCGCTGAGCCAGTCTTAATGTCGGACTCTTGCGAGCACGCATCCTGCTCTTCACGAAAGGGGAGTTTTATATGTTTTACGTGGCTCGAGGTTATTCTTCAAGACGACAAGCTGCACAATGTCTGTGTGACCATCTGCCTCAGAGGCCAACATATAACAACAGTATTATTAATACATCCCCACAGATAATTAATTCACTTAAGAGGCTAAGAAAGCTTAAGCTTTTCATTCATGGCCTGTGGAGCAGCTCCAGATCCTCAATTCATCACCTATTACGTTTTAATAAGTACTCATTTAAATAAGCCATTTCATGTGAAACAACATAAAATAATCAAAACTGACATTGGCCACCCGTAGTATATGTTGGGAGCATTTCCATTCTTCCTGGTTGTAGTTGTTTATTGTGTCACCCTTCCCCAAATAAGTGCCCAGCCCACCTGGACATACAAGATGCCAAAAAATGGTGAAAGGCTACATCACTTATAACATATATCTTTGCATTGCAATCAAAGAAATCAAATTTTTTTTAATCCTCCCCACAAAACTGCCACAAAAAAATGTCACACATGCTCATCACTGGTTGAGTTTTAACATATTGTGTTTGCTTTTTGTCCGGCAGTCACCCATGTTTGACGGGAAAGTCCCCCACTGGCACCACTTCTCCTGCTTCTGGCTGCGAGCGGCGGCTCAGTCGACGGCTGATATCTCTGGGTACTCTGACCTCCGCTGGGAGGACCAGGAGAAGGTCCAAAAGGCCATTGAGAGTGGCGGAGCGGTAGGAGGTCAGTACTTGACTTTTAGCATTTAATGTAGGTCTTAATGGATTGTTGAAATATCACATTCCCACACACAACATGTACGAGCTGTAGTCCCAGTGTGGCTTCATGTAGATGATTTGAAATCTTAAATATATTTGCATAAAATAAGCCAAACTTTATTACATTCATCATAAACATACAGGTGCATACATGACATTTGACCTCGGCGTTTAACGCAGCCTAAGCATTTTAGGAGCCGTGGGCTTCTTTGGGTTCAGTGCCTGGCTCAGAGACCCTTTGGCAGAAGGAGCGGTGGGGTTGAACCGCCAACCTTGGTTAAAACACGACCCGCTCTACCCATCAGAGCCACAGCCACCCCAATATAAACAATAACAATATTTAGAAAAAATGATCAAAGTAATATATTTTACTCGATTGCTCTTCCTTCTTGCAGGAAAAGGGGACCAGAAGGGCGGAGCTAAAGGACAGAAGACACTGAATGACTTTGCGGTTGAATATGCCAAGTCGAACCGCAGCACATGCAAAGGCTGTGATGAGAAAATAGAGAAGGTTAGCAGCTACTTTTAGGAAAACTGTTACAAATGCGTTCACGTTATTCAATATGACATATGTATTAGATATCATGTAAGTTTGATCAACGGGGGATCGTTCCATTAGGGTTACAGAGTCTACGATTCTCTCCTTTAGGATCAGATCCGCGTATCCAAGAAAACGGTGGACGCAGAGAAGCCCCAGCTGGGTCTGATCGACCGCTGGTACCACACGGCGTGTTTTGTGAGCCGCAGGGAGGAGCTGGTCTTCAAGCCCGAATACACCGCCGCCCAGCTGAAGGGTTTCAACGCACTACGGGCAGAAGACAAGGAGGAGCTTAAGAAGAGGCTCCCTGCTGTCAAAACCGAAGGGTGAGTCCAAAAAGAAGGGATGATATTATTTTGTGCGGGTTGGGTACTTACGATGTGACAGACGGCGTTCAGTGTTTCAGCGTCGTGCCGCCGCCCGCTCTCCATCATCACCGCCGACCGCATTTAAAGCCTCTCTGGCTCCCGCCGCCCTGCAGCATGTGAAAATTGCCTTGAAGGCCTCTCTGAATGCCGTCATCGTGTACGCATACAGGAAAGGGTTGACAACCGAGTTGGCATGTGACAGGATGATGGCAGCGAGGAGCAGCTCCAGCGGCACGGGGCAGCGTGGGCAGAGAAGCAGGAAGCAGTTGATCGTGTGGAGGGGGATCCAGCAGACGGCGAAGAGGAAAAGAACCAGGAAAAGGGAAGTGGCCGTCTTCATCTCTCGGCGCATGCTGGCCGCAGCCCTCGTCTGTCCCTCCCCTCTGCCGCCGTGCTCCGCTGCAATGCGCTTCACCTGCCGCTTGACTGTGAGGAAGATTTGGGCGTAGATGAGAAACATGATCACCAAGGGTGCCAGCACACACGCAAAGAAGTTGAAGTAGACCATGTAGGTCATGTCCACCACCGAGACAAAGAAACAGTAGCCTGAATCGGGGGGCGTCTTGTGCCAGCCCATCAGAGGCACGAGCCCGATGAGAAAGGCCAGCAGCCACGTGGTCAGGATCACCAACGCGGCGTTACGAGGCGTCATCAGCGCCTTGTAGCGGAAGGGCATGAATATAGCTACGTATCGCTCCAACGCCACCGCCAGCAAGCTGAAGATGGAGCTCTGGGTGAACATTATCAGAACACTCAGCATAAGCAGACACAGGTAGAGGTTGTGACGTGGCAAACCAACGCCGGTTAGGATGGCGCAGGGAATGGCAATCGTGCCCACGCCGACGTCGGCGACCGCAAGCGAGACCAGGAAGTAGTTGGTGACGGTGCGTAGCTTGCGGTCGAGGCCCACGGCGGCACAGACGAGCAGATTGCCGATTGTGGAGAGCAAGGCGATGACGAGCTCAGCCGCCATGTACGCCATGTTCGGGGAGATCGCCAGGTCAGCGGGCGGAGGTGAAGGAAGGGAGGAGGAGGATGGAGTGGAGGAGCTCTGTAAAGGCTGCAGGAAAGGAGAAGAGGGACGGGATGAGCTTACAGTTTGGTGGAGAGTGTAGAGGTACAGCAGTGCTGTGGCGTTCTCCATTGTTGTCCCTAAAGAAAGAAATAAGATTCAAGTTAGAAGTCAAGCTCAACTGCTCAGTCAGGTGATGAAATGCAAGAAAGCTAACTAAAGTTACTCACCAGTCTACTGCAGGATAGTGCTTTTTAAAACAAGTGTTACTCAGTAAACTAAAGAGTACGTCATCGTTATTCTGACTCCAGCCATCCTGATAATGCTCACACTTGTCCTCACATTGAACATCTAATGCTCTGTTTGAACACATCTGAAAGATGCTTCTTTATAGAAGTCCCCTCTTCCCTCTTGGCATCAGTAGTTGTCTGATAAGGGACGTTTGTCTTGTTTTTTTGCACTACAAAGGATCAGACTGAGACCGGCTGCTACTGGATGGTCATTAACTGATGCCTGCGTGTGTGTGCGTGTGTGTGTGTGTGTCTGGTCTCACGGGGAGGCTAATGAATGTTTCTTGTCAGGGCAGAGGGGATGATATCAGTATTGACACCTGGGATTGTGGAGACATGTACCTGCTTGTGTGTCTATTAAGTGATGGGGCCCTAATTAATTTCCCCTAATGAATGAAGGTGTCAGACTTGGGCTTGTTTGTTCCAGTATCCCTTTTGGCCTCATTTAGGAAGTTAATTTGGATGTTTTTTCTTCTTCGCTTCTTTCTTTTTTTTTTTTTTGTCCATGCTGAATTATTAAAAAAAGAAAACAACAAAAGTTTAGAAGAAAACTTTTTGGACCTTGTGTTTGCTCTTACAGGAAGCGTAAGGCTGATGAGATGGATGGAGCATCAAAGAAACAAAAGAAAGAGGAAGAGGAGGAGAAGAAGCAGCTGGATGAGCAGTTAAAGGTAGTTTCTCTTCTTCTTTTAGTTCCTATGTTGCAGAAAACATCACAATCTGATTGGTGGCCATGTTTTTAATATGCTGCTCTGTGTGTGTGTTTGTTTCTTCTTCTTCTTTTTTCTTGCATCTGCAGAACCAAAGTCAGCTAATTTGGGGAATCAAGGACAAGCTGAAGAAGTTTTGTTCAACCAATGATATGAAGGAGCTTCTGATTGCAAATGGCCAAGAGGTTCCCTCTGGAGAGTCGAATGTAGGATAGCCTCTTCTTAGTCAACTGCCGCTGTATTCAAAATGAAATGACATTTAAAGGAATCCAGACAGTTGTGTTGAGGGAGAAAGTGTTGTTGTTGTGTGTAACGTCTACGCGACTAACTGTCATACTTCATGCAGCTGGAGTTACTGTTCCGTGATCAGCACATGTGTGTTGTTTACAGGTGGTGGACTGCCTGGCTGACGGCATGGCTTTCGGTGCTCTTGAGGCCTGTAAGGAGTGCAAGGGCCAGGTGGTGTTCAAGGGCGACGCTTATTACTGTACAGGGGACATCTCAGCCTGGACAAAGTGTGTGTTCAAAACCACCACACCCATACGCAGAGACTGGGTCACCCCCAAGGTAGGTCGCCTCCTCTCAGGGCCCCTTTTGATTCCTTATCGGGTCGATGTTTTCATGCTGAATCACCGCCTGTAGCCTTGGGCAGCTGAATTCTGGTTGGAAATATAGGTTTTAATTTGTCCTGGTGATTGAGCTACATCTCTACCAAATACTTACATTTACTATTTGGAATATTCTTTATCATTTTAGGAATTCCACGAAGTTCCTTTCCTGAAAAAGTTTAAGTTCAAGCGACAGGACCGAGTTTACCCGAAGGAGGCTCCGGCCCAAACTCTCCCCAAAGCCAAAGCAGAACCCTTGGCGAGTGCATCCAGTGCCCCGACCGAGCGACTGCCAGAGGGAGCCCCCGCAGGTCAGTGACCGCACCTGAAGGAGCACGTCGGTATCCTGCACATATTGAAATATTTAGCTATATCTGTAATATCTGTGTGTCTTATCCCGTAGACAAACCTCTTACTGGTATGAAGCTGTTGTCTGTGG
The DNA here is from genome assembly GCF_004355925.1 of Anarrhichthys ocellatus. NCBI lineage: Eukaryota > Metazoa > Chordata > Actinopteri > Perciformes > Anarhichadidae > Anarrhichthys > Anarrhichthys ocellatus. The sequence goes on along the minus strand of NW_022280082.1, from coordinate 883,666 downwards.
GCAAGCTGACCAAGAACAAGGACGATCTAAAGACTGCTGTGGAGGAGATGGGCGGGAAGATTACCAACACAGCCAATAAGGCGTCCCTCTGCATCAGCACCAAAAGTGAGCTACCCGTCAAAAATTGCAGAGTTACCAACATGTGGTCCAGGGAGCGCCATCGATGTAATATTTCCAGTGTTTCTGACCTGCCGTCTGTATCCCACCTGCTTCTTCCTCCATGTTTTCACAGAGGAGGTGGAGAAGATGAGTAAGAAAATGGAGGAAGTCAGGGACGCCGGCGTGCGCGTGGTCTCCGAGGATTTCCTCACAGACATCAAGTCGTCGGGTAAAGCCCTCCAGGAACTGGTCTCCCTGCACGCCATCTCACCCTGGGGTGCAGAGGTCAAGGTCGAGGCACAAGCTGCGTCTGCAGCCTCTAAGTCTGGAGCGCTGGCTGCCAAGAGCACAGGCAGGGTGAAGGAGGAGGAAGGTAAAAGATACTTATTCAGCTGTTATTTTATTGTTTTCGAGGGGTGATTCATCTGGACTTGTGTTATAGTATTGGACTCTTTGGTGTATATTTATGAGTAACTCATCTACTTTATTCCAGGTGGTAACAAATCCAAGAAGATGAAACTCACGGTCAAAGGAGGAGCTGCTGTGGATCCAGATTCAGGTAGTCACGAGGAGCACCCTGCATTGAAGACGTATCTCTGTCCCTTTTTTATTGTCTTCTGACATGGACTGGTGATTTTGATTTCCTAGGTTTGGAGAACAGCGCTCATGTGTTGGAGCAGAGCGGGAAGATGTACAGCGCTACGCTGGGCCTCGTGGACATCGTCAGAGGAACTAACTCCTACTATAAGCTGCAGCTGCTGGAGGATGATGTACAGAAACGGTCGGTGTGACTGAAGAAAATCATTTCACTTTCTTTTTTTTCTTTTTTTGTTGTGCAGAGGTTATTGAAAGCTTCATATTCCACTAGTCATCCTGCACATTTCACTTTATCAGGTGTCTTGGCTTGCTAACTTTTGTTTTTTTCCATAATTGTTGAAATAAGAATTGTATCAGAATGATCATTCTACCTAGACTATCTCTTACATTGCCCTTCTTCCCTGTATGTCCAGGTACTGGGTGTTCAGGTCATGGGGCAGAGTGGGCACCACCATTGGAGGCAACAAGCTGGACAAGTTTCACGACAAAAACTCTGCACTGGACAACTTCCTGGGTGTTTACAAAGAGAAGACGGGCAACGAGTGGAGCTGCACCAACTTCACCAAATACCCCAATAAGTTCTACCCTCTGGAGATCGACTACGGACAGGTACATATGTCAACACACACTCAAAACCAGAGAGGACATATGTGACGGGTTTGTTTTGTTCTGTATCTGAATCGGCTCTGTGGTCTTCTTGTTTCTTGACAGGACGAAGAAGCAGTGAAGAGGCTGACGGCCACCGCCGGCACCAACTCCAAGCTGGCCAAGCCCGTCCAGGAGCTGATCAAGTTGATCTTTGATGTCGAGAGCATGAAGAAGGCCATGGTGGAGTTCGAGGTAAGACTCGTATTTTGTTTTGTTTGTGGCCATGTACGTGTGAGATAAGAACCACAAAAGAACAATGTAGCTTTCCTTTTATTTATTTATGTATTGCACTGTAAAAGAAAAATCTACATGTCCATCTCAATAGAGCCTCATTTGAGCCTCACCAGTGTGTGCATTCATCTTCTTAACGTCTTATCGCTCCTGTCCCGTCTTCAGATTGACCTCCAGAAGATGCCCCTCGGAAAGCTGAGTAAGAGGCAGATCCAGAGCGCCTATTCTCTCCTCACTGAAGTACACCAGGTCAGCACTGTTTTCACTCTTTACCTCTCTGTTGGGATTCCTTGTGTGGCGCATTGCAATCCACTCTTAAAGCATTCAGTTCCTTTTCCTGTTTCCCTTTTATTCAGCTCGACACTTGTGAAGCACAGTTTCTCCCCTGACCCATGCAATCTTGTTATTACTAATTGGTTCTCTTTGTTTTCTCATTAGGCTGTGTCAGTTAGTCAGTCCGAGGCCCAGATCCTGGATCTCTCCAATCGCTTCTACACCTTGATCCCTCACGACTTCGGCATGAAGAAACCTCCACTGCTCAGCAGCCTGGACTACATTCAAGTAAGGACACAAATACCGAATCCCACCGTACAGTTCTGTCTCGCTTTATAAATGTGTGGAGTATAAATGCATCTCACAACATCCACATACATCACTGTTCAGGCCAAAGTTCAGATGCTGGACAACCTGTTGGACATTGAAGTGGCATACAGCCTGCTGAGAGGAGGGGCCCAGGACAATGAGAGCGACCCCATCGACATCAACTACGAGAAGCTCAAAACCAAGATTGAGGTGAGGGGTGTAGTTCCACGTTTTTACTCTTTCGTGATTATGGACGGTTGTATTTTCTCTCTAAGAACAACGTTCAGCGTGGTCATTGTATGAAGAGGTTATGTATGGTAATATTACAGCGTGCTATATATTTGTTGTTTCACAGGTTGTTGACAAAACTACAGATGAGGCTGAGATCATTAGGCAATATGTTAAGAACACCCACGCCGCTACACACAACACTTACACACTTGAAGTGCAAGAGGTAAGTCAACGGTTTGACAACCGCTTCATTTGAATATTGTGTTGTGAATTCTTAGTTTGTAGAAATCTTTGTTTCTAATTACTGATTCAGTCACAAACTTAATGTAAATTCTTCTACAATATGTGCATTACTGTTTATATCTACTGTATGTACTGTTGTTGTCCAGCATAAATTACCATCTCGCTGCGTTTCCTGATTTTTTTTATTTTTTCCCATCCTGTAGATCTTCAAAATAGTTCGAGAGGGAGAGCGCCAGCGGTACCGCCCCTTCGAGGAGCTACACAATCGCCAGCTGCTGTGGCACGGTTCTCGTGCCACCAACTACGCCGGCATCATGTCTCAGGGTCTTCGCATTGCCCCTCCAGAGGCCCCAGTGGTGAGTTTGTCTTTGTGGTTAGGCTGAGTTCAAGTTTGAGGGGAACCAAAAACTGCTTCCTCCATTTGTGCTTCGGCCACAATGTAACGCATTCACTTTCCGAAATAAACTTTCAAATATTCCGTCATGTTTTTAAGTATATTTTTCCCCTTTTCAGTCCTGTGTTACATTGCCGCTTTGCTTCATTTTCTCCAGACTGGTTACATGTTCGGTAAAGGTGTGTACTTCGCCGACATGGTGTCCAAGAGTGCGAACTACTGTCACACCTCCCAGTCGGACCCTGTAGGCCTCCTACTGCTGGCCGAGGTGGCCCTCGGCAACATGTAAGTGACCGTCTGAGTTCTTTAAAAAAGAAAGCCTGAATATCAACCTTTTCATGTGCTTTATGTGTGATGATAATATAAATGAATGTGGGTTTTTTTTTTTTTAATGCAGGCATGAATTGAAGAAGGCGTCCCACATTTCAAAACTACCTAAGGGCAAGCACAGTGTCAAAGGTCAGAAAACTTTAGTCACTGCACATTTTGTTTTGATTGTCCGTGGGCTTAAAGGCACAGTGTGTAGCATTTGGTGGCATCTAGCAGTGAGGTTGCAGATTCCTCCACTCAATCCTCCCTCTTCAAGACTGCGGTAACGTAAGCCACCGAGTGCAAAACCGTGCTAATGCCGTTCATTTCACTCAGTGGACATCCTTAACCATAATAACACTAATCTAGGAATAACGGAAGACATACAGCAGCTGACGGTACCACGGTTTCAAAAGCGTGTTAGAGAGCTACGGTGGCCTTCAGGTGAAGTAAAAGTGTTATTGGCCCTCTCTAGAGCCAGGTTTTGGTTTGTCTGCTCTGGGCTACTGTAGAAACATGGCGGTGCAACACGGCGGACTCCGTGAAGAGGACCTGCTCCTCTAGATATGAGCAGATATGCAGAGCTTATTCTAAGCTAACAGAAACACAATAATCCTTAGTTTCAGGTGATTATCCACTTATGATAATATAGTTATTTATATTATATTATATTTCCCCTAATTCCTACACGCTGTGCCTTTTTAATAAAGTGTTATTTAGCTGACTTGCACAACTTGTTTTGTTGAACATTGTCATTATCATGGTAGGAGCCTCTTGTTTATAATACATCAAAGTTTGAAAATACTTTTATTCATTAACTTTTTTTGCTCTTGAAGGTTTGGGCAGATCTGCTCCTGATCCAACTGCATCTGTCACTTTGGATGGCGTGCAGGTACCTCTGGGAAAAGGAGCCAACACGAACATTGATGACACAAGTCTCCTGTACAATGAGTATCCTTTAACACTGACCACCTGGGTTATGACTTTTACAATAATTTTTCCAAATTACCCGTATCTTTCCTGCTTTGCCATATAATTATGTATTTAGTAGTTTGTTGTGTGCGGAGTCAAAGACTGAGGCAGTACAAATTGTTCTCGACATTAGATAAACTGACTCAAGTTAAATTTATAATTTTTATATAATGTGTACAGGTTTAGCGGCCACTGCTGTGCTTTCGATTTTACGCTATTGCCAAGTTCACATAACACGAAATTTAGCCTGAATTTGGACTCATGTTTCCGATCTAATTTCAAAATAGGATTGATCTTGGATGGCTGGTTTAAAAGCTGTAGTCAGCATGTCTTATCTTTAATGTGAGACGGGTTGTTTTGTAACCTCCCGATGATGATGTAGAACACTCTGTGGAACCAATGGTGTTTTATACCAATTACAATTAGGTATTCTGGCATAAATTGGATCATCTATTTCTGTTCCCCTCATGTCTGTAATTTGTGTGAAATGTCCTCTTATTTCACCGAGTCAGTCATCTGTAGTCTTTGTTTTCCTAAGCTGCTGCTCCTCCAGGTACATTGTGTATGATGTGGCCCAGGTAAACATGAAGTATCTCCTGAAGATCAAGTTTAACTACCAGACGTCCCTGTGGTGAGAGATGCTTTGTCCAGACCCTCCTTCGGTGAAAACTAAAACCACTGTTGCCTCCAAACGCCCGGGCTTCATTCGCTGCAACAGAAAATATTTGGTGATGGAATGATGTTCTACCATGCTTTACAACGGGCAACGGAAGTCTCAAGACACTTTATTGCTTTTTCATCAGGTTTAATAGCTGGCAGTCTTCCTTACTAACACATTCGGTACTTAAATACCTACTTCAGTTGCTCATAAAAGAGACAACTCACAGTTCAATATTGTGATTGAAGTAAGCGGTGCACACTACATAGAAAGGTTTTGGTTTAGACATGAACATCAGAAAATGTTTGTAGTTTTCACGTGGTTATCTTGAATTTGAAAAGGATCTTACTACTTCATTCTTAATTACACTTTTAGTTAATTAAGGTTTAGTAATGCAAGTTTAGAAGGGATTGTCTGCAGACATACACAAACGTTTTGTCGACTGTTGGGTTCAAAGATACTGTACAAGGTTTGACGTGTATATATTTGTTTTGTTGCTTGTCTCTCAAACTGTCTTCCTTGCCGAAAATGAAAAATGTGGTTTGTGTTTTTTGCAAAGTGTTCTGCAAAAGAAAGGACTGCGATGTTATGTGCTACACTTTTTCTTAGTGTTTTTCTCGCTTACCTCAAATACAATAAAATGTTTTCAAAAGGTCATGCCTGCCTTTGTCTATCATTATTTTGTTCCACTGCATGTTGGATACAATTTGAATTTTGGATTTGATTACAGTGAAAATAAATGTAAATTTGCATGTCAAGTTTTCAAAGTTATGAGATGCTGGATTTATTTCCTGTAGGGCTTTCTCTTTTTCCCTATTAAGCCTTGGGCAGGTCAGAGACAGTGTGATGCTAGATCTTGTAGGACATTTAAATATTAAAAACCCTAATACCACTAAACAGAAATAGTATTTATTAACTTGATTTCCCATTTGAAAGAGACTAAAAGGCTTTTTATACTGGCTATGGTTTTCTATGTTTAACTCCGGTTGAAAACAACAACTTGCACCATGGGAAGTTGGGAATAAAGCATAAATTATTCCCAACAATGAATTAAATTGAAGAAAAAATAAACATGTGACTGTAATTCAAGTGCTGTATGACAATGTGTGGATGCTGAGTGTCTACTCTGACTTTCACTTTTGCTTAAGAAACTGTTTTCCAAGAACTTCCCGTTACATTTCGTACGGAAAGTTGGATTTATATTGAGTGACTGTAAGTGTGTGTTTGCACATATCATACAAAGTGATTCTGCAGTCGTCGGTTTGATAAATGATGTGCTATTTATTTCTCAAATCGCCCTCCAGATAGCGTCCCGACCCAGAATGCAGTTTGACAACGTCTTTGAAAAAGCGGCGCGGCTAATTCAAGATGGCGGAGATGGACCAGCTGTTAGACGAGAGTGAGTAATAACATATATTCAAGGAGTTTTGCATTGTAAACACGCAGCAGGCCCCGTAGTGATAAAATACAACATTTGGTGATACACTGCTATTGTTGTCCATGTAATGAATAGCGTAAGTTTTGGGCAGAGTTCACAAAGTATTTTCTAGACGCTATAAGAGATACCGGTCTCCCCAAGTCGGCTAACGCTTGTTAGCATGAGAGGCTAACCATAGCTAATGTTGGAGTTGAGCAAGTTACTTTAGCTCAACTGGGTAAACAAATAACGTTAGCTTAGCTATGAGCTAACGTCTGCTAGCCTTACGTCGTAAGCAGCAATAACAAAGGGACTACCACAACGTCTCTGTTAACGTTTCTAAAAGTATCGTTACACACGTTAGCCAGTAACGTTAGCTTGGTTTAGTTTGTTAGTCTTTTATTTAACGTTCGTTAGCGGTTGGTTAACGTTACATGGTAACGTCGTTGTGTATCGTTTTGACAAGACGGTGAAGGGAAACTAGTTATTTTTGCTATTAAACAGATGAAATAGTAATTTCAATCAATGTGAACGTAGTTGATTTAAATACATGTTTATCTCCTGGTCGTACCAAGTGTAACGTTAGCTTATGTTAGCTCGTTTCGTGGGTATGATTTGTACAGCTGACGTTATGCCCATTCTTGACAGCTCATATTGGGGATTAAGGCCTAACTGACTGCGCTAGCTATATGTAACTTCAGTTAACGTAGCGTTAAGCTATCCGGCTGCTGTCAGTGTTTAAAGGGCAGTCTCATAAGCACCCTGCAGACGTTTTCTGTGGTAGCTTTAAAAAAAATGTATCGAGTATCACTAACTTAAAACTAACGAGAACGGCCTCGATACGTTTTTTATCACCCTGAAGTGTGTAGTAAAATATTTACAGTATAGTCATACGCCGTGAGTGCGTTACTGTAACGTTCAATCGATGTAACGCTAGCCTTTTCTCTTTCCCAGGCTCCTCAGCAGAGGCACTTGTCAGTCTGAAAGGTATGTGGGCTGCATCTTTATTTAACTTTCTGTGCATCTGTCCCTGACACTGTGTAAGTATATTGGTAACTACTGTGTCAAATTCCATGTATGCCGAAACACACTTAGCCTATGAAGATTTTTGTGAATCTGGTCTGCGTGTGCATTAGCAGACACATGGCATAGGTTACCTATGTATGTCCTTTATTGTATTCGACTTCTGTATGATGCGCCACAACGACAATAGACAACCCACCCCACCCACCGTACATTTGTGGCTGATGCCGTCAGAGACACAGTGGAGTTTACTCCCCATACTGGGAAGGATAAACATGTGTCAACACCTGTAAGAAAATGATCTACCTCAATTACATCATCTGTGAGATGAGAATAGTTTTGAGTCTGGAATTCAATAATGTGAAGGTCTTAGTGGGGTCCTGTATCAGGTGTCCTCCCACTATTTTGAATTAATGCATTTGTTTTTTATAGAAGGCAGTTTGTCCAACACTCTGAATGAAAAGAACAGCTTCCCAAGAGCTCACAACACCAGGGGACGACAGTCCTCCCTCATAATGGACACAGTAAGAGTGCTTTCTTAGAAATTATACTTTCCAGCTCCCTGGTTGAATTTATTGCCACATTAAGAAATGCAGATTTGGAAGGAATGTGCAATCCACATGCAACTGGTCAGTATGTCAAGTGCAAATCTATCTAGGCAGTATGTCTGACTGTCAGTGGCACAGTTTGGGACCCCTAGAAATAAACTGCAAACCAGAAAGTATGGCAGTGTGCACCAACAAAGATATTGCCGACACTGACTTAAATAGCTGATATTGGATATCGGTGACAATGGGGCCGATCTAATCAATTCAATTTGATGTATATTCTATATATACTATATATTACTGTATTTTAATTCCTGTTTAGGTAGTGACCAATTTGTTGCTGCATTAAAAAGCTTACTCTTTAAAAAAAGCAATGTTTAATTTAAACCTGTTGTTGCTTTGCACATAAAACGATGATTCCAGTCCCTTCCACACAGTGAGGCATACAGCTTATTAATACACACTGGTATTGGATCGATACCCAAAACCCACGTATCGCTACCAGGATTTAAAAAATTGGATTGGTGCATCCCTATATTGCCTGATTATGCTTGATATTGCCTGAATCTTGTGTGTATCTGCATGATTGCATTCATTCAACTACATTTTTTACATAACTCCAACTAATGTGGGTTTTTTGTGCTAACAACTGCGCTTTAAATTGATTCTGTAAAGTTCTACAAGAGAAATGCACACAAATATTTGCGACTTGTATGAAAATGATTTTATTCTCGAAGTATCATTGGACCAATTCATAAACTTCTTTCAACATGTATCCTTCCAGCCCACGCGGAGCTCAAAAAGGAGTCGTTTGTTTCGGGAGGAGGATGAGTCGCCCCAACAGCGTCTCCCCTCTAGATCCCCTCGGAGGAGCCAACGGGTCAGCACCACCCCACAGGTACAGCCTGCTCACTGTGAAAGGGACTCGTGGGGGGTAGAAGCCCTTCCTACTCTCTAACGTGTCACTGAGCCCACCTGTGCTGCAGTAGTAGTTTATTGCAAATGTAGTCCTTGACTTAAGGGGAAAATGTGCCACCTTTTTTTTTATGTGGATTTCCAATCGGCAATAACGGCTCCAAATTGCATAAAAACATAATTCTGAGTGTATCAGAAAATGATGTGACTGCCAAGTTGTTTGATGAAATGAACAGATTGTGGTACGGATTCAAACGTGACTCCAGACCACTGCCTCTCCTTCTTTAAACATAAGCTATAAAACCAGTGAAGTAAACATAGCAAGACTTTTAAGCAAAGGTGCTTTCCTGCTAGTCGTCTGCTTGACCACACAAAATAATTCATAGCTTTGTTTCCGGAGGAAGAAGTTGCCCTAGAGTGAATAATGTTACAGCTGCCTAGCATAGTGAAAGAATGAATTTGTGTAGGATAACCCTTCTTAAAGTGTTCAATTTATTGTATTTATTATTTTTCCAAACATAGATATGCCTTTATGTGGAATAACTGTTTAAATGTTTTGCTTTACAGAAATGTTCTAATGTGGTGACACCAGATAAGAAGGCATCCCAGAAAATAGGGCTGAGATTAAGAAACCTCCTTAAGCTTCCCAAAGCTCACAAATGGTGCATCTACGAATGGTTCTATTCCAATATCGACAGGTACATTCTCACGTTCACCTTCAGAAGACAGCAAGTCATTTTGATGAATTGTAATTGATTCAGAGATGCTTTTTGATCCGCAATGTTTGTCGAATGATGTGTTAACGATGTTGTGTGTTATTACTATCTCTTCCAGACCGCTCTTTGAGGGCGACAATGAGTTCTGCCTGTGTCTCAAGGAGTCTTTCCCCAACCTGAAAACGAGAAAGCTGACGAGGGTCGAGTGGGGAACAATCAGGAGACTGATGGGGAAACCCAGACGGTACGCTGCAATCTTTAAGACGTGTGCTTCTAGCTTCTACACACCGTTTTCACTCCTCGTGTTTGTCAAACATGTGAAATAGTTTTCTCCCTGTATTTGTTTTTATGACGCCGTTTCCTCAAAACAAAGCCTCAAAAGAGATGTTAACGCATTATGCTTCGTTGACCCCTCCAGGTGTTCGTCAGCGTTCTTCGCTGAGGAGCGGACAGCGCTGAGGCAGAAGAGGCAGAAGATGCGTCTGCTGCAGCAGAGAAAACTGTCCGACGTGTCGAACTGCAAAGACCTTCCAGATGAAATCCCTCTGCCACTCATCATAGGAACCAAAGTCACCGGTAAGACGGTTGGAACGAAACGCACCCAGTCTGCAATTTTCAGTATTTATAGTGAGGATGACCAATGCTCATTTGAGGTGTGTTACCAGTAACAATAGTGATTCAGTTTGTTTTTCCTCTCTGTTCCTCAGCTCGACTCCGGGGCGTCCATGACGGGCTGTTCACCGGGCAGATCGATGCAGTGGACACGAGCGCTGCCACCTATCGCGTCACCTTCGACCGCAGTGGCCTGGGAACACACACTGTGCCTGACTACGAAGTCTTGGTAAGGATGGCCTGTTAAGTTTGTCAGTCTTTATTTTATTTTGTATTAACATAGATTGTAAAACCAGATTCTGTCAAAATACAAAGATGTGCAGTAGCTGTGCTAAAGGAATGTGATTATACAGTCTTGGACGTCGGGTGATGCTTGTGTTTTCCAGAGCAATGAGCCCAATGAGACCATGCCCATCTCAGCCTTTGCCCAGAAGCATCGGATATCACGCTACATGCAGAACGTCGTGACTCCGCCCAGGGGGCCTTACCCATCCGCCACCACTCCCATCCTCATGGTACCGTACCCCTACATCTAAAGACAGATAAACATGTGCTGTGTCAGCACAATGTCAATGCTATTTGGTACTGGTTTGAATCTGCTCTGGCTGTGAGAAGGCTGATCTACTGCAACAGATACTTTTGGGAGGCAGCCAATAATCCCGATCTGGTTGTGGTCCACATATCTCGTACAAGCAGGTTGTGAATGTATATATGCAAAAAGTATGTTTAGATATGTTAGTCAGTGGTGGCATGTACTGTATAAGGACAGTTCAGACATTGTCATCATAGGAAAAAACAACTAATCTTGATGTTTTTGATAACAGGACAATGACCCTCTCGTCAACCAGTCGCCGTGGAGGAACAAGCTGCCTGGTGCTGAGGGAGATACTCTGGGAGGATTTCCTGTCAAATTCCTCATCCAAGTGGTAAATACTTCCTGTGATTACAATGGAATACTAAAATATGACATCCTACAGCTTTGTAACATATTCTTTGTTTTATTTTTTTAATGCCTAGACGAGGCTGTCCAAGATCCTCATGATCAAGAAAGACCACATCAAGAACTTGAAAGAAATGAACACAGAGGCAGAGAAGCTGGTACAATCATCATCGTTTTATTAAAAGTGGATTCAAAACATGAGAGGCATACATCAAGCCGAACTAAACTTGTGCTTTTGTTTTCAGAAGTCGTACTCGATGCCTATTGACCTGGACTTTCAGAAGCGATATGCGACCACGGTGCTCGAGCTTGAACGGCTTAATAAGGATCTGAATAAGGTGCTCCATGAAGTTCAGCAGTTCTGCTGTGATGTAAGTCAACAGATGCACTTCTCTTCACTGACATTCCAAGCATCTCACTTCATAGTCCACCTTGACCAATCTAAATAAATGTGTCCGTTGCAGCTGGCTCCAGATCAGGGCATGGTTCCGGCCGACCATCCCACAGAGCTGCGGCGGCGCTGTGAGGACGAAGCCCAGCAGATGGTGCAGCTGAGCAACTCGCTGAAGGAGGGACAGCAGAGCGTGACCAACCCCAGCCTGACGCACCTCATCTCCCGCCTCACCGCTCTACTGCTGCAGATCAAGGTAAAGGATGTAGATACATGTTTATGTCAGGAGAACATCGCTATGTTAAGAAGCCGGTTGTGAACGTTCTTCAACAGCTTTTGTATCTACCACATTAATAATAATTACAGATATACTTTGATAACTTGTTCATTAATCAATTTTTTCCTCATTTGTTTCAGTGTCTGGCAGATGGGGGAGACCTGAATTCCTTTGAATTTAAATCTCTAACAGACTCCCTTAATGACATCAAGGCATCCATTGATCCCTCCAACCTCAGGTAAAAAGCCCCTTCAGTGTTTCTAGCTAAACCTCCTCATGCCTAGTTCACACCACTTTAGCCCTGACACACTCCGACAAAAGCCTCCGATCAGAGGCAACACGGACCACAGTTGTTGCTGTTGCTCCTGAGGAGGGTGTTGGATGTAGCTCTAAAGCTAGGACTCTCTGTCTGTATGTGGGTATTTCTTCAGAAGCGTTTATCCGATCTATTTCACACTTGGCGGGTGTATTGATGGGGACTCGAGGGATTGCCGTGGAAAATCTGCTGCAATTTGGACACACGTTCAACATTAATATATTTTGAATAAACAAGTAATAGTGCTCTGTGCCCGTGCGGCTTCAGGGCTCTGAGCACGACATGCTTGCCTCAGGCTAAATGAGGCCACATTAGGTGCCACACGACTACATTTCCATTTTAAAACGCATATCTGTTGTTCCTCTATGCTGAGCCAGCAGAGCTACGAGTGTGACAACAGACAAAAAACGAAACCAAGAGGAAACAAGTGAGACGTGTATTGACCACATTTATTGATCCATAAACTAGTCAACTTTGATTTGTAAATGTTGATCTAATGCTCTGAACATGAGTAGTAAACATAACACATAACAAGGCAACTGATATACATAGGGGACATTTTAAAGATGTGTGAAAATGGGCTGTTTTGTCAACAAGCAGGACGACGTCCGAGTCACTTTTCTCGTGTGAATTTGTGACAAAATGTAGATTGATGCCTAAACATACTCATCAGGGATTCCCATCAGGGATTCCTTCCACTAAAAGATCTTTTAGCACGTGACCCCCCCCTCCTCCATGTCGCTAGTCAGTCCAGTAGTGTGAAAACCACAACGCATTTTAGACCCGATTACCAGGCAGCGAGTTGTGTAGTGTTAACAGCACAGCAGTCTGACAGCTTTGAAAGTCCTGTAGGTTCTGAACATTTCTGATACTATTGTCTTCTCTGTGTTCCTAGTTGCTTCCAGAATAATGTTGAGATCCACGTGGCACACATCCAGAGTGGCCTTAGTCAGCTGGGAAATCTGCACGCATTCTCTGCCAACAACACCAATGCAGTCTGAGAACCGGCCTCCTCCACACCACACGCAGCGGTGCGGCCCGTTAACACGGTCTCTTGAGACGGTGCTTTCACCTGAACTGATACGAGGATACGAGACTGCTCACATGGATGTTGTGGACCACCGCCGTGCGATCTGAATTTGGACGTCCCAGTGAACCGACTCAGCGTTCTGCCCGGACTCCCGCAGCGTTGTGCTGAAGGGACGGAGGACGTCCGAAGTATTTTAGCCGCCCATTTTACTGTATGAAAAATGTTGGTGCACCCAATTGAACACGAATCTGAAAGAACCTTTAGCTGTTGCTACAAATCCACATCTCCAAACTGTCGATGGTTATTTATTGGTTTCATGTGCCAAACATTGATTTTTACCGTTTTTATAGTCCATATTTATTTATTTTTGAGTAGGTGTGTATGGTTATGAAACAATATTTTGCTATCTCTAAAGTTTAACCCTGTAAGTGACGTGTTCTGTTGCTCCGCTGATGGTAAGCACGGGGAGCAAGAATGTTTTATAAAATTGTTCATTGTAGATAATTGTACAATATCTCTGATTATTAGAACTACCGTCAACATTTCTGCTGTGTATTCAGAAATGGGTTTTTGTAATTTTGTGTGCACTGAAAAGAGATTTTGGTATTTTTATAAAGGAGAACTCTGGGGTTTTGAAGCCTTTTACTTCCTTAAGATCTTAGCATTTCCATATTTGGCATGGCTACTACTGCAACCCCCACACTAAGCCTGGAAAATTTAAGTCAACCGTTTTTTCCTTGAGAATCTCCTTTTTCAGTTTTGTAAAGTTGTATATGAGAGTGCCTCGGGGCAATTGTATATAAATGTTTCCGTCTTTTTATATTAAACATAATATTGCAAAGCAGTAATCTGTCTTCTAGTTTTTAGTCTTTATTAACAGACCTAAACACACAGCTTTCTTCTTATTCTTTTTTCACAATCAACACTTTTATTACAATTTAACAATAAATACAAACTTTCCATTTACGCAAACAACTGTATAGTGCCTCTTATGATCCATGTAGCTGTCTTTATATCGGCTCTTATAATGCATCACATAAAGCCACTGAAGCCAGCCATGGCCTCGTTTTCCCAGTCGGAGTCTGAGTCGGTAAAGTCCGGGGCCTCGGTAGTGCGGATCGGGGAGAAGTGACTGAACTGGTCCCCCGTGGCCCTCACACATGAATACTGGATTTGGCATCCGGTATCCTTTGGGGATGACCTGCTGAAGTTATTCTGGGTGGGGATGGGAGGAATCACAACTTTCATCTCTGGTCCGATGGTCTTGTTCGGTGGGAAATTGTCATATTCCACCAGAACCGTTGGTCCCTGGTTAGCGGACATGTTTGCTTCGATCTTGGGAGGCTGCTCGTTCTCGTTGGGGTACAGATGGACGTTACAGCACGGGACGTTAACGCTCAGCTCGCGTCTTTGCATCTGCTCAGGCGTCACTCTGGTTCCCTCCTTGTCGTAGATGCAAGAGGCGGACGTGTGTGCGTAGCTGCTGGGTTCGGTGGGCATACTGGTTCTGTGAGCATCGTCTGTGTTTTGGTGCATTGTGGGTCTGAAACTCTCCTCCAGTCCAAAACCTCCTACCCTGTGTGCCTCGGCTCTATGGTTGTTGTCATAAACTGAAAGAGAAAAGGTGGGTGAGGCAATTAGTTGTGAAATAAAAGAAATGTGGTGTTTCACATTGATGTGAATTGTTTTCCAGCAACATATTCTATCAAGGTAGGGGACTTTAAATCAAGCATGAAGACATTTCAGCAGCAAATTGGGTCTGAGAGGACAACAACTGAGAACTTGATGCCTGAGGGGGGAAATAAGTGGATCGGAAGCCAAAACAAAAATCACAATAATGTGACTGTAATAATTACCTTTCTCTGGGCCCATCCTGCTCTGGAGCTGGCTAAAGGGACCAGCTGCTGGCGGGTTTGCGACCTTCATCGACACCGATGAGCCAACTTGGCGACGAGACTTAGCCCTTCTGTTCTGAAACCACACCTGCAATTTGTGTGTGGAAAATGTGAGGACAGTTGAACAACTTGGTGTTTATTAAGATACCATTCCATTAGACATTACCTGAATTCTGGACTCCGGTAGCCCGGTCAGAGCCTCCAGTCTCTCTCGCAAGTGGATGTCGGGATATTTAGTCTCCGAGTAAACTTTCTCCAACACCTCGATTTGCTGCTGGGTGAAGTTGGTCCTCTTCCTCCTGTGGGTCAGTATTGCCACGCATTTATCCGCCCTCGGCACAGAGTTTGCTGGGTTGAAGTAGTTTGTAACACCTGAGGCTCCATAATCTGAAAAAGAAAACGTGCACACTATTTAGTTAAGGACCGTTAAGATAAATGGGAGTCACAGAAACACCACAATGGACGTGTGCGTAAATTACGCACTGACCCGGCTGTAAACCGTTACTCGCTGTGACCTTTGGTGTGTGTTACGATACAGTTTGTCACAGAATGATACTTTCACTACCAGCCACATACCTGAGTTCACCATGCTGTTTATCTGCAGAGGTCCCTCGTGATACATCTGGAAATGATTCAGATCCCCGACGCGTATATTCCCATGAACTGAAGACATGCTCCTCGACGTCTTATTTCCAGCGACTGACTTTAGTCTGAGACCTGCGCGCCTCGCTGGACTTAAATCCTCCCGCGATCAAAGGTGCGTCGGCCTGTATGTGTGAATGGGGCAACCATCGGGGCCGGCTGGCACTGCAGCAGCCGCGCACTGACTTCAGACGTCTGCACGACGCCGGAGGTGTGAAGGCATCACACCTGGGACGGTGGAGCGGCCGCAGGTCTCTTTTAAAGGGGTTTTTAATGGAATCTGCATGCTCAATACACATCGGCAGTGAAAACATTTACCCGCTTTGGAATGGATGAAGCAATAACTGACCAGTAGCCATCAAAGCGAGGCAAATCGGAAACTGCCATTTCCCAATCTGAGCCCCCTAAGGGCTGCATTGTGTTGCTTGATGATAACAGAATTGAATACAGTTATTTTCCGTTATATAAACATATCCCCCTATTTTTCAACAACTGATTGAAAGAGCCCTTCTGCAAAGTGACCAGTTCCTTATGATAATTTGTGTTGTGTACACAATGAAATATAGGATGCAGAGTATATCTACTGGATGTATTATATCCGTATAACAGGAAGACACTCAATAAATACACTTTTAAAATAACTTAAAGGATATGTCATTAAAAATGTATTTTTGTCTTGTTGATTGTGATTCTGCATCTAGACATTATACAGGGTTCTAACGTTTTTCTTTGTGATTTCCCCCCCTTTAGACTTCCATGTGAAATAAGATAAGTTATGTTTTATAAAGCTTCAGGTCTTTAGGGGTCTGCTCCTCCACATTGATGTGTAGGAAATTGTGCTTCCTGGCCCCTTTCAGCTCCAACAAAGTTAATCTCAATACACAAACCTCAGTTCTAAAGTACCCAGGATTAAGTGCTTGTTATTGAATGGCTCACCTTCATTTGATTTAGAGGAGGATCAAGTCGAGAGGTCAGGTAACACCACAGACAGACTAATTTGTTCACACATATTTGGACAAGAATAATCTTTAATGGTTACATGTACTTTTAGTGAGAGTCTAAGCTCATTTCATCAAAGAATTTGTCATAGTGAAATATTGTGCATACTTGGGCAATTAAGGTTCAATTTCATGCATCATATTTAATTACTTTGGGTGTGGGGCGACAACATTGCAATACAGCGTGATTGTCAGACTTGTTACCACAACATTATGATTTATGGGATGCAGCTGTAACTGGGTTAAAGTCATCCTGGAGTAGATGTTATGAGTTTAGCATTAAACTATCATCCTCCTGAAAGAGACCTGTAACATGGACCTAAAGAGAAAAACACCAGAGGTTTTATTCTGGTTATTTTCTTGTTGGTCTCTGTGGGAAAATTACTTGACAGCCCTTGTATCATTTCACATCCACAACAGCACTTATTGATCTTTGTACTTTGACACATACAGTGGTGGAGACGTTCGCAGTTCACAGGCTGCTTTGTCTGGGTCCCTAATTGGGTATTGCCTGTGTTCACAGACCAGATTGCTATGCTAAAATCAGGCTGTTGTATTTCCTGATCCCTTTTGTAATATATGGACGGTGACAATGTTTCCTGAAAGGTAACCGCAGATCATGGAATGAACATTAAATCCCTCGTACATCCATCTGTGTCCACAAAGCTCTTGAGTTATGACCAATGAAAAACATGAATTCAGCATTAATTGTAATGCACTTTTACTTCCAGTGTTTGTATTTAGTAATAATTTTAAGCTTGGCAGCCCATGATATAAATTTGACATTTTAATTATGTCAAAAGAATGCAGTTCTACATTGATTCATGCTGGTATATTGTAGTTAACAGACACACTTTCAAACATCAAACAGTAAAAACACTTTGGGATTTCTACTGGCCATTTACAGTTGGCAGCTCAAGCTGTAGACACAGACAAAAGCATATTCACACCTTTTAAGCCTGACCACCGTTTAAGCCTCAGTTGGACCTGACCACTATACATTCAACCCGTAGATAGACAGGCAAATTATCCTCACAAGTTTGCAGGTTTGTGTTAAAATGGCAGCTGTTTTATGGGCCTCTTTTTGAGTTTGTTCTTTGTGTATTTGAGGAACGATTTAAGGAGTAATAGTACATTCATAGTTTCCTAATGAAAATGTGGGCTCAGTGTAAAGGTGCATTGATATCATCACAATCAAAAGTTAAGTGTGATGATTGTTGCTGCGTGTACTCATCTTCTAAACCCAGATTAGCAAATGTTACTGCAATAAAGTGTATTTATATTAGACCTGGGTCGATAAATGGCAGGGCTGTTAGTATTGAAATGCCAAAGATATGTTTGAGGTCATTTCGAAAGACTATCTCCATTACATTGATTGTCCACAATGTGACCACCAGAAAGTTTATTTTTCAGCTTTAAAAAAAAAATTTAGATTGTTATTGTTTGCGTTTATAGAAAAACGACTACCAGGCAAAATGGCTTCATCTTAAAATGTATATTGTTATCAGCGGGTTAGGGTTAACCCTAACCCTATAGACAGGAACTGTCCTTTGTTTGAGTTGTATTTGTCTTTTGTGCTATATTTAAAAAATAATTTAAATAAACAGAAATCCATCCAACCCCACCCATTCCACTAAAAGGATAACTTGACAAGTCATCGTTTTGAAAAAATTGTAATTGTTTTTTTTTTATGTTTGATGTATTTTATTGTCTTCACGTTTTCTATGTTTCAACTGGCTACAAGACAACTAACCCCTCCCTTGGTTGTCATATTAACCATTGAGGTCATTATTTGCTTTTTCCAAATCTGTATTTAAAAAAATTGTATTATAGAAATACAAAATACTCAGTACATGTACAGACAAAGATGAATGTCAACTCTTCAGCAGTAAAAAGATCATAGGACGCAAATTTTAAGACATGACATATGTGTGTGTATATATTACAGGGCTATTACATTGTAGCCATTGCAGATTTTCACTATAACTTAGTAGAAACAGAACTAAATCAAAATCAAAACTAACAAAGTAAAATAATGTTAATTACAAATAACATTACTGTATATATCTTGTTGTTCTCATACATATATTTGGAATATATATGTAAAATAATTCAGTCCCATATGTAAAATAAATAAAAAATATATCTGTAAATATGTCTCTTATCGGCTAAAGCGTCGTCATTATTTACATCGAAGAAGAAGAAAAAAAATCTCCCGGAACTTCCGCCAAATTTAAACGGAAGTAGGTACGTGGCCGCTTCAGCTGACAGTCTACATGATGGCGACAGAGGTTCAGAGCGGCGACCTCGACAGTGCTAATTCCAGCCGGCTCGAAGTTTCCATCGATGGCCTCACCCTCAGTCCAGACCCGGAGGGCGAGCAGACCCGGGTCGAGGAGCCGGACCCGGGACCTGCGGAACCCGACAACGACACGTCGGATGCCGCGGGAGGCGAAGATGGAGAGACGGCAAAATCAGCCATAGAGAGGAAATGGGGCTTTCCTTTGCTGGAGCTCTACGGAATGGGCCTTAAATTTTTCAAAGGTATTTTGTCTTTTATTCTAATCTCACGGCTTCAACGTATACAAGCAGCCTAACGGTAACTTACGAACCGATACATCGGTCGAGGTTAGCCGTTAGCTAACGTTAGCTCGTAACGTTAGCTGTCACTGTCAGCCTCAACGTTACATTAGCCACATAGCTAACTAGTGCTAACAGGCTGCTAGCTGGTCGTTAAAGGGTGAAATAAGCACTCGGTCCACTTGTGTCTATGTGTGGCTTGATGGTATTTTCATCCGGTTGTTTGCGTGGTGTTGTCTACTTTGGGGAGAATAACCTGTGACTGCTCCATTACTAATGTAGCCAAAAAAAAGAAGCTAACAGAGTGGTGGCTCATAGTGATTTGTTTGGGAGCTTTAACACGCCCTGCCGTGCCATTGAAGAGGCTGAAAGGAGCCTGTGCGCCATTTGCTTACACAGACTCTTCTCTGATGAATTAGACGCTGACAGGTTACCATTGTGCTGAAGGAGTGGGTATAATAACGGGTCCATAGTCTCAGATCGACGGGGTTGAAACCAGGCTTTACAGGGCTGTATGACCAGTGGCCTGTTTTACAGCCTCATATCCATATATTCATAGACCACTCCCATGCTGCCACTCCAACAGGAAATCCAATAAACATACAGAACACATCCTGAACCATTTTTTTAACGCTGGACATTTTCTCTGTTCTTGGAGCAAAGCACTTGTGATGACTGTGCAAACAGGTTTGGGACTGGTCGCCACTCTGTGATAGTAACCTGTCCTTTTTGTTTTTTTAGTCATGTATTTTTAGTCAGTTAGGGTTGGTCCTGTGTAACTTGTTTCGTATACAGTCTGATCCTTGCCTGCCTCGGATGACTGTTTCAATGTGATGTGAAGTCATCTTGCCATGAGGGTTTTATTAAGTGTTAAAGGAATATGATACCCTTTATGTTTCTACTGTTGCTACTGTGTTGTACTAAAACACAGAGGTGTGTTGTACTATGTACAAGCACGTAATACAATAAATGCAAATGCGTTGCTTCCACGTTGCTGCTCTCAGATAAAGATGGAAAGGCCTTCCACCCGACCTATGAGGAGAAGCTTCGGCTGGTGGCTCTGCACAAACAGGTGTTACTGGGGCCTTATAATCTGGACGCTTCACCGGAGGTCGGCTTCTTTGATGTCCTGGGCAACGACCGCAGGTAACCCGAGCACGTGTGTGTGTGTGTGTGTGTGTGTGTGTGTGTGTGTGCGCACCAGAGGGTATGAACTTTGAAATCTGGTAAATAAATAATTTAGAGTCCATTAAACACTTGTGCCGTGCTTGTAATTCCTTTTTATGTGATTAAAAAAAAATGTATGAAACCCTTTGATGTAAAATGGCTTGTTTCACGGACACACACTTAGTATTTCAAATGTTATGTTCTTAAGAAACAATGGTTGTTACAAATGCTACCTATTTAAAAACTCTTGTTTTGCTATTGTAAAACAATAACATCTAAAAGAGAAGTCTCCCTGTGTGTGTGTGTGCAGGAAAGAGTGGGCCTCCTTGGGTAACCTGGAGAAGGAGGACGCCATGGTGGAGTTTGTCAAGCTGCTGAACAAGTGCTGTAACCTCTTTGCTCCCTACGTCACCTCGCACAAGATCGAAAGGGAGGAGCAGGAGAGGAAACGGTGAGGCACTTTGACTTCAGTTCCCCCGAGGAAAACACTTTCTGCCTCAGTTTGTCATATGTTTATAATATCCTCCGTTACGTTGCTCTTCCCCAGGAAAGAAGAAGAAGAGCGCCAGCGGCTGGAGGAGGAGGAGAGAGAACGACAGAGGCAGGAGGAGGAGAGACGGAGGCTTGAGGAGGAGGAAAGGCAGAGGAGAGAGGACGAGGAAAGGAGACAGGCAGAGGAGGAGAGGCTACGGATTGAGCAGCAGAAGTATGTACAATGCGCTTGCAGTACATCAAAATGACTTCTACACGGTCATCGCATTTCCCTGACATTCATATCTATATTCTATCTGGAGCAGGCTCGGTGCTCACCTGAGACCTGTTCCACAGAAGATATTTCTTACTCACTATGTTAAAATCCTGCAATTTCCCGCTGTCCGCCATTATCTCCTCTCAGTTTCCTGCATTTCCTTCCTCACCAACCCCTGTCTCCTATTTCCCAGACAACAGATCATGGCGGCGTTGAATGCTCAGACAGCAGTGCAGTTCCAGCAGTATGCTGCCCAGCAATACCCCAACAGCCCGGAGCAACAGCTGGGCCTCATCCGGCAGCTCCAGGAGCAGCACTACCAGCAGTACATGCAGCAGCTCTACCAGGTCCAGCTGGCCCAGCAACAGGTATGTAATCAATAACAGAGGGATCGACGTTTTCTTGATTTTCTTTTTTTTTTAATAGTTTGTGGTTAATGGGGAAGCTTAGGTGTTGGCAACATCTTCTTTCAAAGACACAAAGTAAATTGAAAATAGTCATGAGCCAACAGCTTTGTAGACGCATAACATTTTTGGTTTATGTCCCTAGTTTGGATTTCAATGCATTGACTCAGTTTTGTCTTGCTTTCGTCCCAGGCGGCCTTACAGAAGCAGCAGATGCAGGCGGACTCGATGGTGCAGGGCACCCTTGAATCTAGTGGCTTCAGCAGTGGGGAACCCATCCCCGCCTCAGCAGCAGTACAGTTGTGCGCCTCTTCACCAACTACGAGTGAGGAAACCACGACAGTCAACGGAGGCCAGTTGGACTCGTACTCGGAGAGCATGGACAGGGAGCCGGAGCCGGAGCCAGCAGAGGAGGTCTCCGAGAACGGGCCTTTATTAGGTTGGTGGGCTGCAGACGTTTCTCATTTAAAACCCTTAAACCATCTTGAGTTGACTTCATGCGGAAGTGATCTACAGATCTCTCTTTCCTCATTGTGTAGCTGAAGGCTACAGCACAGAGAGGGAGCGCTCTCTGTCAAACAAACTAAGCTTTATAGGAAACTTGAAACCTGATTAGTACCTTGTTGATGTAACCTGGAGGGCAGAGAGGAGAAGGGCCGGAACAAGTGATACATGATATTATGCTGGCTTAGGTATGATGCAACCACACATTCTGCCTACAGAAGAGAAAGCAGTCCCACCAGAAAGGAACACGGCCGTGGTCTGATTCCAAAACATACATCCTGAGCCAAATTATCCACTGTGGAAGATAATGGTCGGCTCCATTATTGTAAGAGTAGAGAAATTCAAAGCAGTAGAGTGCTAAGGATGCCGTGACTGTTGCTGTATTGATGGAATTAGTGCTGTGGAAAATGATATCTTTAATATCGTGCATGGTCCCTCACAATAAAGGTAGACTGCATTAGCAGATTGTGTTAGATCGTAATACGTCTCTTCTCCCTTTTTATCACAGCCGACTCCCCACCAGTCATAGCAGCTCCCTCCATGTGGACGCGGCCACAGATCAAGGACTTCAAGGAGAAGATCCGTCAGGACGCAGACAGTGTGATCACAGTGGGGCGCGGGGAGGTGGTGACGGTGCGAGTGCCCACCCATGAGGAGGGCTCTTACCTTTTCTGGGAGTTTGCCACGGACTATTACGACATCGGCTTCGGGGTCTTCTTCGAATGGACGGACGCCGCGTCCGCCGCGGTCAGCGTGCACGTGTCGGAGTCCAGCGACGAGGATGAGGAGGACGAAGGTGAGGTGTGGGTGGGAGGTCTTGTGTGACTACGTCGGCAGTGTTTCTAATGCAAATATTTCTTGGGCGTTGCAGCGCCTGGTGGTGGTTGTGAAAAACGACAACAAAAATGATGTCGTTAAGGCTCTCCTTCATAATGTGTTTATTATTATTATTATTATTATTATGTAAACAAAAGAAATCTGCAAAACATACAATTTTTCCAAGAATTGAAAATGTAACTTTGCTAGCTGTTCACTCACTATTGGATATATAATGGTATTGATGGGTCATGATTAGGCTCAGGCCAGTTTGCTATTGGATTCTATACACCACATACTCGTACTACAGATGCTGCTTTGAATAGGAATGTCTGTCTTAGTGATTTCTGTTGCTTCACTCATCAGCCAATCTAGATATGATTAACTAGTTTTTCCGATATTATATTCTTATCTCGGGTTCAGAGCTCGCCTACGCCATAGTTAAACATCTCACAGCCCTCCCGTTGGAGGAGGAAGTCCTGCTGGTGTTCTTTGGTGGAAGCCAGAGCAGTAGTGTGAAAAGAAAGGAATTAAATGTTGATGAGATGAATGGCAGTATTGTGTACAAATTAGTCTTTGGCAGATTAAACCAGTCCTTCTAAACTTCATTTCTGACTGTCTACTGGAGTAGCAGTTGTGTATTTATGTTTAGTGTCACAACACAGTACTTATACAAGAGATTGTGTCACATTTTGTCAAAAACCTCATGTATCTTTTTGCTACAAAGCAAGTTTAGTTTAAAACACATCATATAAGTAAGAGAATCTGATACCTAAAGGGGTTTCAGAGGGTGTAATGTTTAGCCATATTATAATGCATTATATTTGTGCCTCACTCATAGGTACTCTGTGGGACTTTATTATTTTATGCAAAAACTCTGTTGAGCTCAAAAATAGATTTCAGTTTCCTCAAATTATACAAAAGCAAATTTATTTGTGCCTGCAATTTTTTTTCGTCGCTCAAAATGTCCCATCCTGTGTTCAGGACTGAGGCACAAATATAACGTCACAATATTAGGGATGATGATGATGATAACGCTGCCTGTGAAGCTGTAAGGTTGCCTTCCTGCTCTCTGTTGCGACTGTCAACGTTGTCCTCTCGTCCTCAGGTGAACCTCCCAGCGAGGAGGAGAAGGCGAAGAAGGAGGCGGGGAAGCCCCAGGTGGATGAGATTGTGCCGGTGTACCGGCGGGACTGTCATGAGGAGGTGTACGCCGGCAGCCATCAGTACCCTGGCCGCGGAGTCTACCTGCTCAAGTTTGACAACTCCTACTCACTCTGGCGCTCCAAGAGTGTTTACTACAGAGTCTACTACACCAGATAAGCCTGAATACAGACACAGGGGAGCCAAGGAGTGTGTGTGTGTTCATATATATATATATATATATATATATGTGTGTATATATATATGCGTATGTATATATATATGCATATATATGCGTATGTATATATATGCGTATATATATATGTGTGTGTGTGTGTGTGTGTTTGAAGGAAAAAGTGTCTATTCTGGACAAAACCACCAGAGGGTGACAAAGAGACTCATCTGAAGCCCTAGTTTGGAGATTGGACTAACATGTATGTACTGTTTGTGTATGCGTGTCCTAAGACACATCCACGCTACAGTCTGATATCGAGCCCTTGGAATATGAGTGTGTTTATTCCTGTTGTATTTTCACCACCTGTCCTCGCTGCGCTCACATAAGACCAAGCTGTAGGACTTCTCTCTCTCTCTCGTATTGTTTTGACCACTTCTCTCCCCGGGCTCCTCTTCTGTCACCACAGCCCAGCCCAGTCCAGCGTGGCCTCGTGGCTGCTTCTGCCCCGTGTGATGCTTTCGTAAACCACGTTAAGCGGGAAAACCCGGCGAGTCCAGCACTCTTCTGAGAGCCGACGTTTCCCCGCTTGGTGGTCCTGGTGGTGGTTTTTATCCCACAAGAACACAGACGATGTCGAAAAATCTGATTATATTGCAAATGTTCTTCATAACACTATGCCTCTGTTCCACTGAGCGCTTCTGGTCTTTGCCAAGTCTCTCACACACACATTAAAAACACCATTATACGCAAACTTAACCATCTTTTTTTTTTTTGTTGGACAACAGTAGTCTGTTGTTCTCCTGCCTAGCCACCATATATGGGTTAAGACCTGAGGGGATATTTAGGGGAAGGCGGGGCTCTTTTTGGCTTGTTCTCGCACCAAAACAATATCTCTCACCTTTTTATTTAATGGAGTCTACTGGCAAAAGGTATGAAAGATGGGTAAGAAGTCACTCCGTGGTTTGGAGTGAACTCCAAATAGTCATAAGTGTTAAAGGAGTGGGTATCGAATAACATGCACAAGGAGCGGTAGGCCATCTGGCTTTACATGCGTCTCAGAGCGCGATACAGAATAAACAGTTTAAAAACCAGTTACTCAATGAATATTTGTCCCTTTCTCCTCCTGTGTGGCCGTTTCCTACATGACTGATTACATCAACTGTCCTTTGCTCATCAATTCTTCATGACAGAATAAAGGGGTTAGTATTCTGACAGATGTTGTATTAATATTTCCCAGGAGGGTTTTGTGTTTATCATTCTGCGTGTTTGGAGATGCTGTACTCGGTTCTGACACACGACTACACCGAACAATACAAATGTTTTGGAGGTCAAGGCACACTGTTACATCTCTGCAGTAATCCAGTGTTGCTGCTCTGTTTTATTCTTCCTGGTTTGGATTAACTCAAAATTGTCATCTCAAAAAAAAGGAGTCGTGAATAAACGGAGATGATGTAGACTTCTTTTTGTGTTTGTGGGGACATGGTTACTTACTAAAATCACTTGTTTTCAACTTTTCTAAGTTAATTTGCATACTTTAGATTAATTCTGTTCAGTTTCACATGATTCATGTATGCTCTGTGTACCTACCACACAGGTATACCATGAGCAGTGTGTGTGTGAGATGTGTTCAGTAGGCGTCATCGAGCTGTGTTTGTACATTGTTGTGTGTCTGCAACCGACCTTTAAAGACGGAGGCGGTTTAACTTGCAAGTCAAGTAATCCTGCAATGTCCCTGCCGAGTGTGAGAGTTCATCATATTATTTAATAATTAGAGGCCACTCCCATCCATTCAGTGATTCGTGTAACAAAATGTCACGGTGGCTTAACTTAAGCCATGAAGTTTCAGAAAGTTCCCATATGTTCTGATGGGCGATGTTGTCTTAGTTTGTTATTGCTCACCAAAAGGTTTGATTTGACTTGTTGGAGCCTTGTATGTAAATAGTTCTATAAAGGAGTTTATGTTTGGGTTTTTAGATGTGGAAGAAGGCTATGGTTTTGAGAATCAATGCACTGTAAAATATGGTGAATGAGATATACGTGTACAATTTACCCCGAATGAAAGTCCAGAACGAGGAGGAAGGATGAAGCTGTACGACTCTATTGACACGACAGACGGAAAAGCTCATCTTTTTGTATTGTTTTGACTTGTTTCGATCTCTTATGAGTTTTTTTTGGGGCATATATTTAATCTTGATTAAACTTATGTTCATCTCTAGAATTGGTGAGTTTGTTTGCTTTTATTTTAATTTTAATTTTGTATGATTTTAATCCTTCCATTCATTCACTGCCTAAAACGGATACAAAACAATTACTAATGTTGCTCCAGGCTTGTATTTTGACATGTTACAGCAGAAAAACAACATTCATGAAGGATAAATGTTACTTTCATTGTATTTAACGAGCTAAGTGGAAGAAGGAGGCAGTGTGAGAGCACCGATGTCCTTGGAACAACAGAACCCTATTATCTAGTTCCTGTTTTTCCTCTGGTGGAGAATGTGTCATCCTCCTGTCGGACACATTTTGTGCTGAGTTAAGAAGAAATGCCGACGTTACTCAACGTGTAACAGGATAACGGTTCCATCCACCTCGCCTTCACATGTTTTCCATGATGCACATTGGATGTCACGATGTTCAAGACAACTGGTTCAACATTTTTACAATCTCAAATATTGATTCATTGTTGAACTGTTGCAGCAGCGTGCAGGCCAGCAGGAGAGGAATGTAAAGATTTCCAGTAGGTTGAGTAAAGAGAAAACATTGATAGTTAATGTATCTCACGAGGCACCTCTGAATTTGCAGTGTTCACATGAAGACACCAGGTGTCACAATAAATACCTCAAACTACGGAATCACATCAGTACAAGAACAGGTAACAATGTTTATTTCCCTTTTTAATCCATCTGAGGTAACGTTACAGGGTTAATTTATTGTCCTACAAGAAAGTTGTCTGTATTCCCATACTGCTTCATAAGAAAATACACACAAACACTATCGTATTATTTTTTAGATACTCCAAAAGATAGATAGCTTAAAAAATATTGGAAAGTTGTATTGGTTCAGTCAGTATTTAACGTTAGTTTCTGTGAAATTATTAGCTTTATTATGGAGAGACAAAGTCCATATAAATGGTCCATGTACTTAAATTATTATCTGTTAAAAATGCAATTAATCCCGAATGATTATTAGACAATATGGTTCATAGAACGTGAACTAAACGGTGACTTTAGCCTGAAACTCTTAACTTCTCAGCTTGTTAGAAGCCTCAGTCACTCCGGTTCATTTTGGAGGAAAGAGTCCGGTCCATGTTTTCCATCAGACCGCTGAACAGACTTCGTTGGGAGGCAGGTAGTCTCCTGTAGATCAGGCTCCGGTTCCACTTGCTACAGGTGGTTGTAGTGGTTTCCGGGCTTTTTATTAGTTCTCTCCCTTACTTTTCCTTCTGTTTTTTTTTTTCTCCTCTTTTAGCTCCAGCCTGCACTCTGTCTGGTTCAATTTGAATATACTTTGGGAGGCAACGTCTCCAGCGTACAGCAGCACAAAGTCTCATGCTTTGAAAAAGGAGAATATGGCGGGATTGAAGGATTCTACTGCCTCGCTAACAGCAGCAGCCAAAGGACGGTGATGGTCTTGGATTTTTTGTTTTTTTTTAAAGGTCTTTTTGCGTGAACAGTTTTCCGTCCTGCAGGAGTTATTGGTATGAAATAAACATGCCCTTTCACCAGAGGACCATCGAGCCGCGGCGTGTTGGTAGGTTATCGGCGAGGGATGGCTTGATACCGAGGGAAGAAACCGGGAGACGCAAACTGCGGAAGCCCGTGTTGTTCTCGTCTCTGGACGAGGTCGGCTGTCACACGTTGACCAACATAATACACCAACTTTCCGACCTTTCTCGACATGCCGGCGACATCTTTCTGGGCATCGAGATGCAGGCGGGGATGGTGTTCAGAAGATCCTGCAGGATTCAGGGGCGGCTGCAGAAGCTGCAAGTTGAAGTCCGCAAGTTGGATCCCAAGAAAACCAAAATCCGTAAGTTTGCGGTGGCAACTAAATAACACGTTAATCTGCAGCATGAGAACTAAGAGTATATCTCTACATATCTGAACCCCCATAGCAATACCATAACGTCAATAATAGTGTGGTTACACCAGAGGTGTCACTATAAACTTTAAAAATGGGACCCATAGATATGTAATGTGTATATGGATTAATTCCAGATATAACTAGATCAAGAGCGTTTTCATTTGGGACGTCTGCCTTTGAATGAACCTGCACCTGGAGTGGTGTTACTTGTGGAACACAGTCGTTGGTCTGTGGAGAGATGCTGGTTTCGGTCCATGGTGACTGTCACACTTCCATTGAAAGAAGCAGGAAGGAGTGACTGGTGACACATGGCTGTGTTTGTCTTGATGCAGACTGATGTTAATAATAAAGGGTGTTGAGTCCCGTCAGAAATGATGGAGGTTCCTCTCAACGGTCTCACCATCTGTGTTCAGGTCTTCAAAGGCTCCCGAGATCACAGGAGGCCTCACAACCCTTGTGCTGTTTTATGCACGTCAACAAAGTTGCTCAAGGGAGAGAAAGAATGGGAAAGCAATTCCCATTTGCTGCAGCATGAGCTGACTTTTGTTGTGATTTGTTTTGCTGCCCTTGTAGAGCTGCCTCCTGTAGTCACACACTGGTTATGTATTAACTCAGACTGTGGTCACCGGGGCGGCTACGTAAAGATTGAGAGATAAGCCTCTCTGTTGGTCTGCTCTGATAGCAGAGCCTTTTAAGTGATGTGCCTCAGAAATATATTGCACAGTAGGATTCAGAAGACGAGCCCAAATTCTTCTGAACATTTGTGACAGAGGCGGATTTAAGTCCTGAGTCACTGGTTTTTGTTCCCTTTTTACTTTCTTTGTGCCCATCCTATTCACTCTGCCTTTGGTCTGACTGTGACACACACACACACACACACACACACACACACACACACACACACACA
>NW_022280082.1:843404-854448 GCF_004355925.1 Anarrhichthys ocellatus | reverse complement strand
ACACACACACACACACACACACACACACACACACACACACACACACAGATTCAAAAACGGGTTGCAGGGAAACGATAAGATCAGCAGACAGTTCCCAGACACAAGTGAGTGTGATGTGACACAGACACACTTACACACACACAAACTGATACTCCATCAAGCTGTTTCTTGGGGGGCACCTGCTACATGACAGCTACCAGACATTTGACTAATCCCCGGTGTTATTTCATGGCATGACTCGGCTGCTCCTAGTATCTGTACCTGCTGAAGCTTTGACGCAGCACTAGGTGGGGTAGGGAGTTCCTTTTAATCGCTCATCCACTTGGTGGAGGCCAGCAGCTGAGGACAAGGTGTGAGAGACTAGACTGGAATGCGGCGTGTTACTTAGCTATCCGCATAGTTACCAGCTCCCACGTAGCCCTAAGGCCGGCGCCGGGTCTACAGAAGTGCTGGCTTCAGATTCATTACAACACATGCGTGTGTGCTTGACTCTCACACAAACACCTGTCTGTAAAAAATGCCATTTGAAGAACCCCACCCCACCACCGCCCAGCATTACTCAAGGATTTGAACGTGTCATAACACAGAACAGCTGGTGGAGTTGTTTTGAATGAGTATTCAAATTAAAGTCAACGTGTAGTGCAGAAACAAAGCATCCATAGACACGTAGTAGCATTTTGCTCCGCCTCTTGTTCTCTACGTCTGGTATACAGGTTTTAACTTCAAATTTAATGAGACCTCATGACACATCGCTTTTACAGTATTTGACCAGGCCCCAAAGGAAAGTATTGCATAACCATGTCCTCATTATAGTTTGCATGTAAACATTTAACTGTGACCGGTCACTCTTTTGTCTTCAACTACTGTGGGTTAGGATTCCTACTCTAACCTCAGGTCAGAGATGGATCATGTTACTGGTGAGGGGCCAAAAGAGGGGCCCCTGTATGCTGGGGGACTGACATTGAGGGAAGGGCGGAGAGTGTGTGTGTGTGTGTGTGTGTGTGTGTGTGTGTGTGTGTTTAGTGTCTCGTCTTGTTTGTCTGCTTGTGCAGTCAAAGTAATCATCAGGGGCGGTTTGAACAGGGACATGATAGGCAAATGTGTGTATTTTGCCTGTGTCATGCCTCTATTGATCCATTTGTGCTGAAGTCCCGCTCAGCAGGTCAGAGGTCATTCTGTCCAGCCTCAGAGGGGAACACCTGACACTCACGAGTCAAGAGTTTAGATAAAGTCTAGTTGCTAGTTAGATAAAGTCTGCTGCTGGCCGACGAGAGTCAATCTATGAATCGTAAAGCTACAATTGGGGAAAAAAAAAAAAAAGCAAACATTGATTTGCGTCATCCATTTGTGGTGGTCTTGTGTTTTGAAAATAGCCGAACAATAAATGAGCTTTAGCCATAGTGTTGACACTTCTATGCATTAAAACAATAACTCATAAGAGGAGCTGAAGGAGGAGCGTATGGACCCGGTCACAGTCCGGGGAAAGACGGCAACACGAAAGGCACATTTTGCTGTGTGAGAAAAATATGTTTTTAGCAGTAGCATTAGCTAGCTCACCAGTGTATTTTCCATAATTTCATGTCTCTTTTTTTTTTTTTTTACGAGGATTGTAGCAATATATATATTTTGTTTATACTGTTAGAATTTTGACGCAGCTTGTTGTTGGTTGCCAAACAATACGATCTAAGAATACCGCTTTTGATTGGCGACCAAAGATTTCACCACATTTCACGGTTGTCAACTTTTGTCAGGGACAGCCACAAATTGCACCGCCTAAAGGGCCTTTAATGGAGGACTTCTTGTCCACTGGGTTGAATAGGGAGCATGCTATTTTAATATTAAAAG
The DNA here is from genome assembly GCF_004355925.1 of Anarrhichthys ocellatus. NCBI lineage: Eukaryota > Metazoa > Chordata > Actinopteri > Perciformes > Anarhichadidae > Anarrhichthys > Anarrhichthys ocellatus. The sequence continues at coordinate 852,603 of NW_022280082.1, read as the reverse complement.
TAGGTCAAACTAGTGAAGGTGAATTGCAGTTAGAAGAGACTTAACAGGCCTCCCTGTCAGATATCTTGATGCCTTCTAACTACCTGCTGCTGTGGGGCTCAGACCAACAAAAAAAAGAAGACAATTTGGATTGGACACATGCTTCCAGCTGACCTGCTAATGTCCTCAGTCAATCTTCCTCTCACAGACACACATGCAAACTGCCTGTACGTTCCCCTCTGCAGTCAGTTATTAATAGACGTATGTCTTTCATCTGTATCATGCCATCATCGTTAGTGTGTGTTGCTATGTTCAAGAGCTTCTCAAGGACGTGTGTGTGTGTGTGTGTGTGTGTGTGTGTGTGTGTGTGTGTGTGTGTGTGTGTGTGCGTGCGTATACACACTTGGCGTGTGCATTGATGGACATATTTTGGCTCAGACTGGAACCACACTGGTCATGAATGCTTGTGCATAAACAATGCCAATCAGTAATGACGATAATGAGACCCAAGTTATGTCCCTAATTACTTAACAAATAATAACGAAGCACTGCAATGCCTAGATAAACTAATTGCTGTTTATCGTTTTTTAACGATCTGTTTTTCCTGTTTGTCTCACACACACACACACACACACGTAGTCCTGTTTATCCCACCTCAACTCTCCCTCATCACTATTCGCTCAGGCCCGCTTCATGGACAGAGAGCAGTCATTACACAGCCAGAATCCACAAGTCAGTTCCCATAGGGCTCGTTCCAGCGAGGGGAGCCCGGCCTGGTTCTAGGGGTTGACCTGGTCCCATGAGGAACAAAAGAGACGGGTCGGGTCAGAGAGAAAAAGTGAGAAAAAACGAGTGGGGAAACGGCGGACAAGTGAAGGGATTTTGTCATTGAACTGCATCTGACTTGGAGTGTGTGTGTGTGTGTGTGTGTGTGTGTGTGTAACAGTGTGTCTGCCCTGGTTTGAGCAGTGGTGTTAAGCCTGTGCGGACTGCCAGGAAGTCTGTTAATACCAGATCACTCTCTGGTATCGAGTTTATTTTATCAGTTATTTCTGCCGGCATTAGATGAAGACGCTCGGCTGTTTTTCAACATTTCATGGTTATTTTTGCATGTAGTAGTACGACTGAACTGTTTCTTTAGGTCAAGTTTGGGAGGCCTGCTTTTTAATTCTGGAAAGTGCTGAAAATATCATGCAGTATGACTTACATATACACAGTATGAAGTCTCTTTTATTTTGGCTGTCCTCAAAGAACACACGCGTGCCTATGGTCCCACACTCAGAGGAGCCAGATCCAGTTGTGGGTACTGCAGAGTAAATCAGGCTTTAACCAGCCAGCAGGGAGGTGACCAACATTTACCTCCCAGTGTGGTGACCTCTGCTTGGAGGAGGATCCAGAGATGGTTTTTCCTTTTCAAAAACACTCACGATCAGATTTTGGATGTCCATAATAGCATTTATTTCTAGTCCAAACTTTATTCTCACTCATCTGAATGGTAATTAAAGATATCCAAAATAACATTCTTACTAAAAGAAGTTGTATTTTAAGATATCTACAACTTTGACTGTACTAGCAAATAACATTTAATAGCCAGATTGGATAGGTATTGCAGATATCTGTAATTTTATTCCTTGTCAAAAATAACATTTTTTCAAGGAACAATGACCTCGTTTTTTGCTTTTCATGTGTATGGGTCTTTTAATTCTAAATATTGCATTTTTCATATCTGAAGTAAGCAACTTTGGCATCTTCTTGTCTTTTTGGATATCCACAATGAGTTTGTGGATATCTGCAATTGTTTCTAGTCATTATTCTAATTGTAGATATCTGAAATTGCATCATTAGTTGTCATAAAGCCAATTGTTGATATCTGTAATACAAGTTTACTAGTCGCAATGTATTTTGGGTATTCAAAATAACCTTTTGGATATCTGGAATTAAAATTCTGACGAGTAACAAGTGGATGGTAGATATTTGAATTGTATTGCAGATGTTCAGAATAGGTTCATTAGGCTGTAAATGGGCCTTTCTTCTCTCTCCCAGCAACACACCTTTTTGCATTATTGCATTAGCGATCTAGAGTCATCTAGAGATGTTGAATATATATAATGTACAGTACATACACATTTCTGCTTGTGTAATTTGTATTAGCTGCATTACGACAGACGTTTGCCATTACTGTTACAGAATGGTGAAGTTGAAGAGTGCAAAGAGTTGTGTTCCAGATGTTACACAACTGTGGTTTTGGTATGACAAATAACCGAATGTTCAGGGTCAATTGCATTTCTACTAGAGAGCCAAACGAGAACTAAACTGACGGCAGAACAAAGGGGAAATCTGTTGAGGACAGATGAGCCTGAGCTCTGCTTTGTTCCCAAACACTTGACCAGGCAAATTAAAAAATGACCAAATAGGCCTTCAGGGAGACCTTTATATTGTCATGCAACATCTGACAAAACATTGTGTTGTGTGTCTCTGTGCACAGATGTGACTAGATGTTTCAGCATATTCCATTGTCAGTCACTCTCCCTTTTTGCCTCAGCCTTCCCTCCCTCCTTCCTCTGTTTTAACGTCTCTTCCTCTCTCCCCTCTCTCTTACTCCCTGTCCTATATTCCTCTCCCTTTCTCTCTTCCTGTTGTTTCATATGGCTTCCAGACCTTTCCCCTCTCATCTCCGTCCATCCTCTGCACTTTGATGTTCGCCCTCACACTGTCACAACAAAGACTGGGCCCCTGCTCGCTCTTTATCTTTCTCTCTCTCATACGATGTTTTTGTCTCGCTCTGTATATTTTGCCCGTCTATCTTTCAAAGAATGTATTATCAAGTCAGATTTGCCTGTAATCTTATGTGTTAGCCTACATATATGTGCTCAGGGCCACTCAGTAAGTGACACTGTAGGGATGTTTTGGTGTCTATTGTTCTTCTCAATTACAGGGAAGCCAGGAGGGTCGAGCAGTTTTTAGATAGACCGACGTAGCATAAGAAAGAGCGACAATATACTGAGAAGCGTCTGTCAGTTTTACTCCACAGAAATCTACACACACATGTTGCCTAATACTATTTTTTTTTTTCGACAGATGAAGGCCTAGGGTTACCATTGAAATCTATAATATGCCTTTGTCTGTCCTTCAGGTTTCAGGTCTTTACTCTTGGTACAGATTTTGGTAAATTGATTTGATGTGTAGATACTCGCAAAAAGAGCTTTTAACGCAACTAGCTAGTTGCGAAACATTGACTGCAGCTTATTGTGTTTACTTGGAGCGGACTTCGTAGAATTAATTTCAAGGAGCGGAATGATCCGATCTACACAGATACTTTTGGTCCATTTTGTGGAGAGTAATGCCACCTAATGATTTGTCAGCTAACTCACGATGATGTGGTTGAAATCACGGACTGATGTCCACGCAGCCAGTGTGAGACGCATTGTGTAATTTAGGTCACAACATCGTTGAGCTACGCCACTGTTCATTCTGCCAGCTGTTTATTCTCTGGTATCTACTACAGAGGTTGTTAGCAGCTGTGATGCACCAAAGTTACCTCTTACTTCATAATCATTTTCACACGTAGCCTGTTGCCTCTAGACTGGTTACATTCATGCTTTTCATGACAGTTATCCATTCTACAAATCAATGGCTGCTACTGAACAAATACCATCTTCATACAAAACAGCAACGTAGGAATAAAACAATGGTTGCTGTTGGTATAAATGTCACCAGGTGGTTAAAGTAACAACAACAGAACTGCACTACAAACCTGTTTCCCGTTTCATAACTTTTCATAAAGGGACAGAGCTACACAACAACCGCTTTTGATGGTTTAAAGATTAAATACATCCTTTATAATACTGCGGTGATGTGTGACAGGAGTGCAGACAGACGGACAGACGTCCATACAGTACGTAATCACACACTGTGGCAGGTGGGAGCTCATCTTATAGGAACATTAAGGCTATTGTTGTCCCACATCCTCCCTTCACTGCACTCAAGGCCTGGAAAACACACCGTTCACACTCGCATACACTCCGACTCTAGGGCCACCGCAGGAAAAATAAACAGGGATTTTCTGCCACATCTGTCACTTGTGCCACTCATCCAAAGCACACAGACGCACACAGACGCACGTCCTGCAGCCATCCTCGTGATTCGCATGAGAAGTTGGAGAAATGTAACGGGTTTTCTCATCCCAAACCTGAAAGAGTAAATGGGGTGGAGCTGCTGCTCTATTCGTATTGGCACATAATCCCTTACAAACAGCTGTTCGTTGGCTCTTTTCAAGCATATTTTTAGTCTTTTAAACATTGCCGGCATTAGACAACTGGAATGTCCTCATCCGAATAAACAAGCTGACTGACGAGTGTGATTAAGGGTCAGACTTAGGAAAACAGACATAATGTTTCATGTTTGAGAGACATAGAATGTGTTTATTCCATCAAGTGCATTGTGCAACTTATGTCTCAACAAGTCGCTGGAAAAGTCCCAGATTTGAGTCAGTTGGACTTGTGTGTCAATCAGCAAGATGGTGGAGGATTGAAGCAGGCTAGAGTTGCGTTTATTATTCCCTCAGACCACCACACTAGAGCTCTTTTTCATTTCAATGTAGATTTATTTTCTTTGACAGTCAGTCCAATACTTGGTAATATTGAGGGACATCATGATTATTTAAAATAATACAATTGCAGAGTCCAGTTTCAAAAATCTTTTTTTCCCGTCTTGGTCACCGCTCTGCCGTCTGTGTGTTTGTTTCAGAGGATGGCGACATAATCTTTTGTCCTCAATTCCTGCCAACGGTCATGAGGTTCTTTGTCAACATGTTGAGCTAGGTTATTATACTGTGTATATATACTGTGTCTACATACCCCACCCCCCACTGCATAACTCCCTTGCACACATACAATACACATGCATGCATACAGTATAGTATGTGGTTTTGGTCGTTTCAGTTTTGTCTGGAAACGCAGGCCTGTGTCACTTTGTATTCATTTACCAGTTGCAGAATAAGTTGCTTGATTTTGACATTACTTTCTTGCCCCATCTAGCCGTTAGATCTTATGGAGGCTCGTTAGTACGATTGAGTCGGCACAATTTAAGTGTCTGTGTCTGAGACTAAAAATAAAAGACTCAGCTGTGTTGTTTTAGTCGAGTGTCTTTTCTCTCTCTCGCTCTCGCTCTCTCTCGCTTCAGTTTAGTTCAATACAACTTTTTCTTCTAATTTTCCCGAGATGATGTGACACCGTAACTACATTTGAATAAATTAGCATATATAACATTTTGTAAGGATGAATCGGGTAATTTCAAAACTTTCAGGTTTCTCTGTAAATTCTCTTTGTCTCTTCTTCTTGTGTGTTTGGTTTGAGCCTGCAGCAGAACACTTTGTCACAGTTTGAAGAAATACTGCACACACACACACACACACACACGCCCATAAAGAGAGTTCCAGTCGCTTTATTTACTTTGCTAATTTATCTATGAAATACTCAAAACAAATGGCCCATGAATTGATGCGTTTATCTCTCCCTCTCTTCCCTGGAGCAGATTCCGGCTCATCATCCGTCTCACTCTGTCTGAGAAAGCATCTGTCACTGTATGACATACTCTGCACAGGAATCCCCATTGACTGCGGCCTTGTTACACAGAGACCTCATTGTGTGGGTCTTTGTGTACATGCAAACTTACTTGTGATAAAGTTTCCATCCGTCTGTATTTCCCGTGATACACAGAGTACCACTACTCGGGTACTATTTACATGGCCTGTTCCTGTCCGTGTGAGTTGTCGTGTTGTTGAGTGATGCAAATGTTTGGCCCGAGATCTGCTGTCACATTGTTCTGCCCACATCAAGCCTCAGGAGTTGTATATGACAAAAACAGGTATGTTTGTGTGTGTGTGTCATCTTATAATATGACATTTGAATGATTTGACTTTTATTGACCTGTTTCTCTTGTCTTCTTTCTCTCATATCCCCTCCTTCTTTATATGTACTCCATCTACTCGCATGTTTCTTTCTCTCTTGTCATGCAGCACAATGACATGAATATGAATCACTGACATTTTAAAATCCTGTCTCTCTCTTCTCTCCTCTGTGAGGATGAGTGCAGGAATCCAAACCACTTGTTGTACAATCTATATCCTCTCTGTACCATGCTGAACACACACACACACACACACACACACACAGAGTGCTGCAAAGGTATTGGGAGTGCTTTTACAGTTAAGATGCAATCTATTAAACTCGCCTGAAGGGAAAGAGAGGTTCAAGGACCGGTGACGTCTTGTGCCCACACATGTTCACAATCAAGCGGAGCAATAACTTGGATAAACACACGCACATAAAAAAGTCTGTAGCGTTGAAGCAGTAATGTGGGATCATAATTATGCTTGTCAAAACATATAAAAAAAAAAACAACTATTCTTGGAGGTTATTGGACCGTTTCGCAGCCATGTGTCGACATGTTCTTACGGTGGAAACGACTAGAGAGACACTGAGCCAACAACAAGAGAGTGCATCACCACTTACTGATACATTTATTACTCCCACCCTTATTTTAGCGGTTTCAAATATATTGTATTGTCTAAATGTTCGCTTGAAACTTAACACACACATACACACATACACTCTGTAATCTTGCACATCTGTATGTTAAGAGGTTTTTATCTAGATATCCAGCTGTGTGTGTGTGTGTGTGTTCAAAAGAACAAGAGAGCACATTTAGAAAGCCTCCCATGCCACACAGTGAGAGGGGATTTTCGGAGTCAGTGATGGGGATTATGAGGAATATGATTTCATACGGCTACAGAATGGTTAATCTCCTTAAGCCCAGCTGGAGTCTGCGTGCCCATTCCTGTTACTGCCCACTGAGGGAGGCAACAGGAGAATGTGTGGCTGAACAGACGATGCATGATGGGAAACAACTTGTTTGTCTTACCTGTTGGTTTATAAGTAAGTCGAGTGTGGAGACATGTAATTATTCATATTGGTTATTAGTTGTTACTTGGTATTTGTTTTTTTTAATATCACAATGAGTCTTTTTAATTCAAGTTCCAGTAAAGTGCTTTGAGTGAGGGCTGCTCATATTGTGGCCACATTGACATTTAGCCGCTGCTGTTGTTGGAGTTTTCTTCTGTGTCAGACGTTGAGCTTTGTGCTGGTCTGCAGATTCAGATTTTCTGTCTTTTTCCCGCCTGAACTCGTTTCCAAGTCAAATGAGAGTGTCCTGTACCAAGGTGTTTCAGCAACAGGTGTTTAAGGAGAGATAGTGTTGGGATTTGAATGGTCACAAACCTGCATGTCTACTCTGGAGGATACTGCCAGCTTGTGTCCTGGTATATTGACTCAGCTGTGTTTTTGACCTTCTCCTTCTGTGTGTGTGTGTGTGTGTGTGTGTGTGTGTGTGTGTGTGTGTAAGGACTCTCAGGGTGTGTGTATGTGCTTGAGTGGGTGAAGCAAGCTATTACCATTATGGCGGTTTGATTAGGTGTGTTCCCTCGTCCCTGGTGTTTTCTCACAAAAGGTTTCAGATGCCCAGTTCATACCTTTCATTGTTGGCTGATTGAGAATCTGTAGAAAAGTATTGAGACTCCTGTAGTTGTCAAATCACATAATATTGAAACGATGAAGTCAAAACTGAGCTGTAAGAAATTAATAAAAAATATTAACTAACGCTTATTGACAAATTTATCGAGTTGGTAATCCAATTCCAGTGATATTGCTAAAAGTATAATGCAATAAAATTGAATTGTCTTGATAAACCTGTATACCTGGTATTTAGGCTATGCAGCTTATTGTCATGCCAGAGAGTGAGCAGAACCCTCTGCGTGTAGACTGATGAATGTAGAGAGCTTCAGTGCGGTGATGCCGGTGTATCAGGTAGCGGTTATTGTTCACCTGTCAGTGCCGTCATCTGGGCTGTGGTCGTTGTAGGGCAGTTTCACTGCCGTTGGAGTCACTGCTGTTGTGAAGGATCCAGTTCCTGCCTCAGAGCGAAAGGCGGTTTGTCTTTATTCGAGGTTTTGTGTGTTTCAAGTTGCACTGCTTCTCTCTCTCACACACACACACACACTCTCATATATAACTCCTTCGTTTGATCCGTTACCCTCAATGAGGCCCACAGCAGCAAACAAGGCAGCACCACATAAAAGAAAGCCCCCCCTCCTTTCAACTACCCCAACAATGTGCCTCTACTGTCTGCTGGGATCGGGGTGAATTCCCTCCATCAGCGGCGTCTCCTACTGTTAGGGCCTCACCTTCACTCCCAACCGCCATCCTCCAGGGACTGTTGGAAAAACTTGGCCTAAAGGCCCAAAGGTCCTGGAAGAGGACGGGGTGTGAAAGCAGGTTAATAAGCCCAGTGAGGGCTCTGGGCCTTTGGGGAGCAGAGGTCCTATGGTCCCCCGATACCCCGGAGGTCTGGAGATGAGACTGAAGGTCTTTGTTGTGGGAAGACTCGGGCCGCGATGAGTGGTTGGGATGGAAATGTCAGATCCCCCAGGGCTGGGGAGGAAAAGGGAAATCCATCAATCTTTCTCTTTTATCAATCATTTATGAATAAGTCTGGTCTTTGTTCTGTGTCCTGCTATCTTCTCCATTTAGTCTTTTATGTTTTCTCCTCTCCCACTCTTTATTTTCCCTCTTTCTCTTCAACTGCTTCTCATCTCCATAAAATAAAAGAAAAGGAAACACGGTACAGCGACTCAACAGCAATGCAACAGAACAAACCTGTCGGGGACCTCCGTCGTCCTCCCTCCAAAGACCATTTTGACTCCTACACACAGCTGTGGAACAAAACCTATGACTAATGTAGTTTATCAATTTAGTTTTTCAATTCAGAAGAATTTACATGAGAACTTTAGGACAACTTGCTAAAAGCAAGCTGCACCTTATTTAGATATTTTGGAGTGAAATGAGCCGCTAGTTATTCTTGAAGGTACTGAGATGTGGGAAATACTAACATCTGTTTCGTAAAGTGTGTTTATTTGTGCAAGCTTAGCATGAATAAATGTTGCCGTGTGCCTTTGTGTGTTGACATTACTGCACAGCGGACTGAGGTAGATCCTGCTATTAGCACCCTTATGTACTGAATCGAGTCAAATCGTGAGATACTGTAAGATTCACAGCCCTGCTTATTATGATAAGGGATTTGAAAGGATTCTGATTCAATAAGCAGATTCAATACTGGATTTGGATGACTGGGTTGAGTTGTAATTTTACACCAAATTTCATGAAAT
>NW_022280082.1:828020-840404 GCF_004355925.1 Anarrhichthys ocellatus | reverse complement strand
TATCTATATATATATATCTATATATATATATCTATATATATATATCTATATATCTATATCTATATCTATATATATATATATCTATATATCTATATATATATATATCTATATATATATATCTATATATATATATATATATATCACATAATCACAGGACCAGCCACTAAGAACAGTAGATGGAACAGTTACAGGTTGCCAGACCTTTTTAACGATGGCCTTGCAGAGTTTAACGGTTTTCACACCGTTAAAAGGCACAGTTCAGTTAAATGTTCTCCTCTTTGCCTTTTGTTCATTTCCATTCTTTGACTTAACTCCCAAACCTCAGTCAGTCTTACTGTGGTCAGCTCATTGCGTTTCCTCCAACCCCTGTCTTTCCTCTCTCCAACCACACCTTTCTTTCTCCCCCCTCCTCTCTCTTTCTCTCCCTCTCTTTTCATGCATCTATCCTGAAAGAGTTTTGTGGACGGATCTGTGTGCCGTTGAGGCTGACAAGTCAGACGGGGGCTATACACAACAGAGAGGAAAATAGAGGCTAATTCCCTTTGGCAGACCAGCAGAGTTACATGCTTAAAATCTCACACACACACACACACAGATTCCTGGCCAGTCTTGAGCCCTCCCAGCGAGCTGACCATTCTGCAACGGTCACAATTCAGTAGCTCAATAGAAAGAAAGGGAGGGAGCAGAAATGAGAGGGTACGCTGGAGGTGCTGAGACAGCTGGGATAAAGAAAAGACAGGAAGGAAAGGAAGCATAGGCCCGAGTGAGTGAGGAAGATGATGCCTTAAACAGATCTACCTTTTACTGCATTCATGACAGAAGTTTGTGATTCAGAGTCATTTGAAAAACACTAAATGTCTCACAATATACTACAGTTGCATTATTTTAGCCCCTCTGTTGTTGCACATGATGCTATTTGTGGCGTGAAATAGATGCTATGCGAAATATTTAGTGCTCGAGGAAGAAGAAAGAAAAGTGCGGTCAGAAAGGGTAAGGGGCAGGGTGACGGGAGCGAGGGGGGAGTTTATGGTAAACAGCCGCTAACAACATAACTGGGTGTCCTAATTGGGCAGCGAGGAGTGTGTGTTTTTGTGTGTGTTTTGAGAGGGAGAGGCTCTCCAAGAAAACAGCTGTCTGTGTGGCTTCTTAGGGCCGGGGGCACGAGGTCGGAGGGAGCCCCCTTAACCAAGCTAAGCCGTCTACACACACACACACACACACACACACACACACACACACACACACACACACACACACACAATGTCTCCTCACCATATGGGAACCCAACCCAGTGGGCCTTTCATGTGGTTGTGGTCTGGGGACGGGAGGGGAGGCAATTTCAGAAGCAGGGAGGTGACACACGAGGTCTAAGCAGTTTTCCTCTTCCACTCCCCCTCGTCCCATCCCTTTGTTTCATGCTCAAGACTTGCACAATTTGGGGTTGGATATTCTTTTTTCTCAGGCTTATGAAGCAACAGAGCGGTTTGTGGTTTGGGCTCAACCCCAATAGTTTCCCGTCCTCTGCCAAAGTTTGGGCGGAGAGTGCTTTGGGTGTAGTTGAGCTTTGCCACATGTGCGCTTAAGCAATTAAAGGTAGCAGCACCCCGATACTTTTTGGAAGGCTTTTTTGTCCAATCCACCAAAACATTGATGTAATACAATTGGATATGCTCCTGCTAGTACTGCTATCAATAACCTCTAACTGTGTTATAAATACATCTACAAAGTGAACATGGCCCAAGAAAAGGGGCGTTTGCGAGGAGTAAACGCTAACTCTCTTTCTCCTACTGTATTTTAAATCATGTGTTGAACTTCAAAGTCCGACTTCACATGGATGTGTGGCGCTGCTCTTATAATTTCCTCCTCTCTCCCTTCTCGTTTAATCTCTCCTCTCCATCACTCCGCCTCACACAGCAGCCCATTGTGTGAGCTCACGTCTACCAGCCACTCGTAGCATGACCCAGGCAGCTTGAAATGTAGTAACACCATAAGTCACATGTGTATACACACACACGCGCACGTGCACACGCGTGCACACGCACGCACACGCACACACACTAGTTTTCCTTGTGGGTCACTGGGACACTGTAAATGGAATCAGGTCACATTTCCATATACCCATGTAGAGAGATGAATGTAGACGTTAGTATCATTGGAGCAGATGCAGTGTTAGATGTCCAAACTTTGCATTCCCCTTTCACATTTATACACACACACACACACGCACTCTCCTCGCCCTCCAGCAAACCTGACTTCTCTTTTCATTTCTGAGTTTGTTCACAAACATTGATAGACAAGAGCTCAAAGAAGTGGCCAAACATTAAGAAGCACAGTGATCAATCTGATTCTTTTGGGAGCACATTTGAATCGTTCCTTACACTGTTTGCATATTGTGTCAACGTTGTAAAGGCACTACACGGAGCTGATTAGTACCAATGAATCACGGAGCCGACTGGCGGTGTTTTACATTAGTTCGGCTTATGGCAGTAATGTATTCTGGGTGATTGATTTGCTTTATGGCACCCAAATAGGAAGAGTGCACTGTTTCTCTAGCACAGCTTAGCTAAAGCTGAGTTTCTCCCAAAGGCAGATGACTTATAGAAAAGGAAGCCTGAACAAACAAAACAAAAAAACTCGAATGTCGCATTTGACAAGAGAGACAACACAGGGACAGTTCCTGCTGTCTTTGTACGTGTGGTCAGTCACTGTGCCCTGCTACTGTGTGGTGGTGACATTTACTGATAGCACTCTCTGCTGCAGGCCTCTGCTGATACTGTCCAGACACACATGCCCACGTTAACATGCACATTCTGCTGCCTCATGGTGCAGCTAGTCTTGTTACTCTATTAGTGTCAGATGCAAGACAAATTAGTAGTTGTTTGAATTGCACGTTTTCATCAGTTTGTTCGCTCTTTCGTCGATCCCTTTGTTTGACTTCTCATCCTCCATTTTTGTGTGTGTGTTTTTCTCTCTCTCAAGATCTGTGTGTGCAGCCTTAATTGTGTTTATGTTCGTCTAAATGAGGGCCTTGTCGACTTTTCTCATGGTGCTAATGAGTGTGAATTTGGCATCAAATGCTGAGGAGTGTGAGAAAAGGTCTTGTCTCAAACTTGCGCACACACACACACACACACACACACACACACACACACACACAGAGCTCCATAATACAGCAGCGATACAGGAGTATGACAAAACTCTCTGATTAAGCAAATTGGAAAAAAACAGAGCTCCATTAAAACACATCAGTGAGCCTCACTGTTGTTCCTTCATCGTCATTACACTGTAGTTTATTTGGATCCAATCCCTCATACCAACACTCACTAGAGTCACACTCACCAAGTGTGGATCCATCCGCCACTGAAAATAGTCCCCAACAAATGCTCTATTTCCTCCTGTGTTTGTTGATGAAAACTAAAGAGATCAGCTGTTATAGGAAATTACTGAGACTTTAAAAAAAAAACGTGAAATCATATATTTACCTATATAAAATTTTAATTATTTTGATGCCATTTCCCCAGGGCATGAGTGGTGTGTCAGGCGACGGACCCCACCAGGATAGAAAAACACATGCACACACACAAAGACTTAAAATGCAAAGCAGCCCATTCGGCAGTGTTTTCACTCCGTGTGTCAGTTCAGACCAACCCTATTCAACCAGTGTCACAGCTTCACTCTCTGTTGTATGTGCGTCCGTGTGTGTGTGTGTGTTGGCATGTTAGCGTGTACTTGTTAATATTCAAAACACACACCACATATAAGAATGAAAAGAAAGAGGAAATCCTTAGTCTGTGGAAATGTGTGCGTGTGTGTGCATGCAGTTGTAGTTATCGCTCAGATGTTTTGCATGTATTGGATTGTTGTCATGCAGATAGAAAGAAAGGCAGCATGTCGGTGTGAATTTGCATGAAAACTATGAAGTCTTTTCTTCAGCCACTGTATACTGTACTCCAGTTGTTTTTAGTGCACATCATAATTCTTCCTCTCTTACCTTGTCGCAGTATGTAAGTTAATCTCCTCTCCCTGCTCACACTTCACACCATTAAACATGAACTAGCCCTTTGTCAGAGATGCATTTCCCAGCATCCTGTGGGAGATGGCGCTGTCAACTATATCCTGTTCCATTTCCTGTCCCTGTCGCCATCCTCCCTAAACCCCAGACCCATGACCATAAACTCAGACCTCGGAGGGAAAATACTCTTCATCGGACAGCTGCCTCGTCCAATCACGTCCCTCAGATTATTCCCTTATCGCCAGCCACAGGACGTGACACGTCACTCACCGCTGTTTCCTGCCGGATTGGAAAAGTAGAACAGTAGGGATGAATTGTTCTGCGAAAAGGGATAGTCGAAAGGTTTCCGGATGCTTTGCAAGTTATGATTAGGTCAAACAATGTACCAACCAGTGCTGAGAGTTTTTTTTGCACACATAATTACATTTTTCACTGTCTTTAAGCATACGTTAGGTCTGCGTTGATTTAATAAAAACTAGCTTTAAATGCAGAAAATGCGAGTGGTTGCAGCAGGCAACATCACTTGTCGTCCGTGTCACTGATCAAGCCTGTCTTTTCCGGCTAAGTTGAACACTGTGTGCTTTTGCAGTGTGATTGATGTCTGTGAAAGCCCTCCATAATCACATCAGATGGAGAAAGCTCTTAGTGGGCTTGAGGAGTGAGGACTAGAAGAGGAAACCGTTGAGAAAGGACATGGAGGAAACTTGAGGGCTGAAATGCACAGACAGAAGATGATGGTGGGAGTCTTAAAGCAGAGACACACTGGTTCATGTAAAGACAAAAGTCTTCGTCTTTACGTTCATATTTAGAGGGGATGAAAGTCAGTATTTCACAGAACTGTTCGAGCTGCTCATGCTCCTAAACAAACCCACTTAAAGACATGAAAATATAGAATATATGAAACTCGGGAATTAAAGTTCGGTGGACGTTTTAGCTTTCATAATTTCACTTATGTGTTTGTTTAATTAAGAGCCCTCTGAAGGCCAGCTTCTCCTTCACCAAACAAATGACCATTCATCAGGCTTTATTGCTCAGCAGCTCAGACCCACAAAGAAGCCGTGTCAGAAGTGAGTGCTTGCCCGTGTTTGCGCCGATGACCCCCAACTCGATAACTGAAAGGGGCCCCGAGGACCCGTTAGCAGAGCGTGTACGGGGCCATGCTGCATCGCCCCGGCAACAACTGTCCCCAGCAGATAGCATCCGCATCACCGTAGCAACCTTTGGGGTTGAGAGGTTACCCCCCCCCCCCCTTTTTTTTTTGAATGCACCACTCCCTCCTCACACACACCCCTCTTTTCTTTGTGACAGGTTTTTGATTGGCCAACGTGTGTGTGGGCTCTGCACGCGTGCAGCGAGGCGGTGCAGAGGTTGCACAGTGTGAGTGTGTGTGTAGTCTTTAAACTGATGTGAGTGGTGCCATGGTTCTTTCGGTGGAGTGTAAGGGCCAAACTTTGCATGTTTCTAGCGACGCGTTGATCAGATAGCATCATGCCTGTTAAAGGAATAAGGATTTGGAGCCGGAAGCAAAAGAGGAAACCTTACGCAGGTAGGCGTCTGCGTCTGTGAGTGTGAGTGTGTGTGTGTGTGTGTTCCCTTGTGTGAGTGGTAAAGTGTGTCTAGGCCCATTTTTTACACACATGTTCACAACTAACTTGTTGGAAGGAAGGAGGGTGCAAAGGGGAGTTCAAATAGAAAGAGAAATGTGTGAATTGGAGAAAAGAGCGGTGTGGGAGGTGGAGATGAAGGCTTGCTTTGTTCAGGCTGGTGGTTTGCTGGGACGACGTGGTGAAGAGCAGCCGGTATACTGGCACTGACTGGAAATTGATGGAGAGGTAGACAGACTTGTCACTGCAGGTGATGCTTTTTAAAAAAAATTTTAGCTCTCTGATTTATATTTTATTTGTGTCGCTGGTTAATGGAGTGTGTGTGTGGCAACGGGTGCAATGGCTTTTCTCCTTTTGATCTAAAGAATTGACAGGAAGTTTGTGCATTGTAAGATGAGTATGCATTGTTTTATAAATGGTGTAATCTTCGGCTTTGATGTTCAGATAGACTCTAGTGTGGAAACACTATGGCGGCATGTTGCAGGTCACAAAGTGTTGCCTTTAGTCCAGTCAGGACAGGAGTGGTACCACAGGATGATATTATTATAGTAACAAACTGAGTGTGTACTGTCCACCATTTAAATAATTTAACCTGTATTGTATTATTAATTAGGGGTTTCATATTTGGAATCACATGACACTCTATACCTCCCTCCAACAAAAAAGTGGAAACACAAAATTTATGTTGAGATTGTGTCACAGCTCTGCCACCATTATCCTGTTTTTTTTTTTTTTTTTTCCATCTCTCACTCACCTAATCAGTTCATTCAGTGCACCTGCCAGTCACACCCACCTCGTCAGCTCATTACTCTCACCTGCTCACTCTACTGCATCCACTACTTAAACCCCAGTCACACATGCACACACACTCTAATGCCACACCACCTTTTACCACTCTACTAACCACATAGCCAAGGCGTGTCTTTGATTAGCAGAGTTGCGATGTTTTCAATATCACATTTCTCTCTCACCTTCTCACACACATCACACTCCAGTTTCTCTCTATCAACCCACATCGTCCGTGATGATTCCATTATTACCGTATCCTTTTCTTCTCCAGTTATTTTTGTTTCGTCACGTATGATGTTTCATTTGTGTCGTATCACTGTGATTCAGAATCTCTTCGTATGCGCAGTTCCTTTAAACCTCTCTAGTCTTCCATGTTCTTGTTTTCTGGTGTCTGTCTGCTCTCATTTCTCCATTTTGGAAAGATGAGCGCTAGTAGAAATAGTGCTGGATGTGGAACATGATGTGTTTTATAGGGCTGTCAAGATTTGCCATAAATGACGTTTGAATATT
The DNA here is from genome assembly GCF_004355925.1 of Anarrhichthys ocellatus. Lineage (NCBI taxonomy): Eukaryota > Metazoa > Chordata > Actinopteri > Perciformes > Anarhichadidae > Anarrhichthys > Anarrhichthys ocellatus. The sequence continues at coordinate 833,489 of NW_022280082.1, read as the reverse complement.
TGTTCTTACAATGTAAGACTTGCATCCATGGGTGTGGACTATTTGAATGTCTATTTTTGCTCATCATGTCCATGATGCCGTGTCCTTACTTGCCCCGGGCAACGCAGCAATCTGAACTTTTGTCAGACGCCCCGTTTCTGTTTATTCTTGTTATTCCGTTTGAAGTGAGGAGTTATCAATACGATATCTCATTTCACTACAATAACTTAAATAAGGTGGCAGCTGGCTGGAGGGAGATTGCCTGAAAGATTCCTGCCTGCTGTTGACTTTATTGTATGTTTAGTTGTCATATTTGTTTTTGATTAAAGTTGATATATATGTCTGTTTATTCCCAGAGTCTTTTATGAATCACTGTATCTGTTGTCTCATGTCTGAAGCGTTTACCTCCTCGCATCTCAAGTCTTAATGACTCATGCTCAGCACCTCTTCCTCCTCACTCTGTTTCTTTATCCTCACTTGATTGGAGTTAGGTTGTTGAATTTGCCTTCATTGTCTTTCATTCTCAAAGCTTCTGCTTTAAACACGAGCAGGAACGCACAAACACACCCGGAGCATCTATTGTGATGAGCACAGAGACGTCTTGCGTCTCACTGCCAGTAAACAAACATTTGCTCTTTCTCCAAAGGCATTACTCATTGCATGTTTAAGTGCTTGCCAGCTGTGGTTACAGTTTTATTTCCCAATGTCTTAACGGCCATCAATAATTAAAGGTGGGAATATCAGACATGTTGTAACATGGCCTTCCGGTACACAGGCACTGAACTACGCACAAACAAAACTGTCCTGTGGGTGTTTCTGATTATTATGATCTTAATGTTCTCTTAGAGGACTTTTGTTGTTGCACGACAAGTGATACAATCTGGTTTGATCACAGCTGCTCGGCTCCTGATCAGAGCAGAGAGCTTTTACCACCACTGTGGACAGTGAATTCCTTAAATTCACAAAACTTCTTTCATTTGATGGGATTTGATTCAATGTTAAGAATAGTTTTGAGGTATTTTTAGAGAGATGTGTCCGCCCAATTGTCCTCCAAGTGACACATTTAGATCATGACGATGTCTTCAGATGATGGTTTTGCCAAAATGGAACAAACTACAGGTGAAAGAAAATGTGGCAGTAACGAGGTGTCTTTTCTCTGGTGTGACTGCACAGTTTACACTTTTCCCCCTTCACGTTTGAATGCGTTCATTATTAAAAAGCGTCTGCCAAGTGAAACTAATGATCTGTAACGTCTCTCTCCTCTTCTGTCCACATGGTTGTGTTCTGGGACCTGACCCCTCTCTGACTCCTTCTTCGTAACTCAAACAGGTAAGTGCTGTTATTTCACACACGTATGACGAACTGTTTTTCCACTGATTTACAACACGGCACCCTTTTTCTCCGCACCATTTTCTCTCAAGCTCCAGATGTTATTGTAATACTAGTCACTTCACCTGCTCTCTCTCTTTTTTTTTTTTTTTTTTCCCAATTTATTAGTTAGTTCTATAGTAACACCTGTTGAGCTGGAAGGTGTAGCTTTTTAGAAATGTGGTTAAAAGAAGTGAACTGTGTCGTGTGTCTGGACAATTTTCGTCCCCAGGGTCGTCCTCTTGATGTGGGGACAGGAAGTGAAATAGTGCCCGGTGTACGTGTGAGATCATTACCCTCTGTGTTTTGTCAACCCTGTGCCATGCAGAGCCCACAGGCGCCACTCTGTTTCCCTCTCTCTGCCTTTGTATAACTCTGACAGACACATGAACCCACAGTTGTACACACTCGGAGCGCCTTTGGTGGTAACCACCCACAGAGACTCCGGTTCCTTCAGCTCAGCGCCATAAAGTGTCTTCTCACTGTAGTGCGCTGACCTGCTCTCACACCCCCATGACCCATATCACTCCTCTTCACACTGGTTCTCTTTCTCTCTCTCTTTCTCTCCGACAGCCTGTAGCTACAGCTGACTTGTTCAACAAGTCCAACCGGCCACTTAGATCCCAAGATTTACGAGCCTTTTTTATTATTTTAGCTGGGAAAACTGTTTTTGTAAGGACGCGAGACCTCCACTTCTTGGTCTTTTAAGGGTTTGGGAAGTGCACAAAAGGTCGGAAAGGTGTTGCGTGTCAGTATCGTCCCGATATTCGGTATCAGTGCATTCCTAGGCCAGATATTAAATTATCCATTAAAGTAACAAGTTTAGCCACATCATAATGTGGGTGGAGTTACCCACACATTATCATCATGTGCTCTATCACATTAAGCATTGGACAAAGTCTGAAAAATATGAACTGTTTCTAAATCTGGAACAAGTATGTCCTGTAGAAATGGAAAGTAGGAATACCAGCATGTGGTTGCTGTTAAAACATCACTGTGTTAAAAAAAAGACTCAATTAGTTTTCAGTCGACTGAAGATGAAATGTGTTTCAGGCTCCACAGCTTAGTTCAGCTCAGTTTAACACAGTTCACTCCATTTCAGTTCAGTTTGGCAGCTTTTTTTTGTTTGAGCCTTTGTAGGGTGCCTATGAAGTTGATCAATAAGCAATTATTTTGAATGACTAATGGCAAAAGGGCAGTTAAACTGCAGTTGATGGAATTTCTGTGATCTGTCAACAAGCCACCCAAATATTCCTCCTCTTTTCTTCGATGCGTGACATTCGATCGTTGGATTTCTCCCTGTGAAATGAGGTTAAGTGTGTGTGTGTGTGTGTGTGTGTGTGTGTGTGTGTACTGTAGTGCTGAGGGCTACATTCAGACTCGTCTGTGTCTCTACAGGTTATTCATTTTTATTCTCAACTCATTATAAGAGCCTTTGGGCAAGAAGTAGATGATCTCTCTGTTCCCTCTCCTTCTTTCTCTCCTCTCTTGTAGGGATCAAATTGTTTGACTGTGTAGCTTTAATAGTCACTGCACCACAAAATAGAAACTAATAAATCTAAAAGCCCTGAAGTGTTTCTTTTTATAGATAAATATATATGACTAAATCAGCATGAATCAAGTTAAAGTTTGTAACAAGCATCCGTAGTTATTTATTTAGCATTATTCATCATTATAACACACAAATGTAAATAATCTTCACCATCAGGTCTGTGTTAGTTTGAGTTGATCTCATTTTTATTGGCCGTAACTTTAGCAAACAAGTTTTTTTAATGTCAAATATTGCTTAATCCTGATTGTCTTATTGAAGTATGTGATTTCAAACCAGCGAGGAGAGAGCTTAGACAGAAAATATACAGAGATCTCTCAAGTGAAATAACTAAAATATGTTCTAACCTTGGCAGAGAATTGTGTGTTCATGTCGGATCTAGTCGCTCACGATAAGTAGCTGATTGAACACAAAGGCTCTCTGAGCTTTGAGCGTCTACCTCTAAACCTATCGGGCCTCTAGATCTGTCGTCTGTGTCTGACTGACTCAGATCTAGTTTATCAAAAGGTCGGGCGAAATAGAAATGTGGCGCTAAAGAATTAATCCATGCAATTATTTGACCCTGAAGCAAATCCAGTTGTGAGGAAGCAGTCTTTCATCTGTGGAAGTGTGCAGCGACGGCCTGGGTGCTTTAATGATGGAGTGACTGTGTCGTCTAGACGAGTGGGAGGTGAAGAGATTACCCCTCGAAAACAAACACTGTGACAGACAGCATGTCGCACACAGATAACTTTATTATTTGCCCTTCTGGGTGTACCCGTCACTTAGCTATGTGAGAGGGTCTACTGACTGTATGACTGGACTTGTATTAAGGGTCTGGAGTCTGTGGAGGCTACCGGTCTATATTGCCAAAGAATATATACGATGCTACCTTCCACTTAGCATCGTGTCTTGTCTTTAATTCTTTTATCAGCAGCTTTAGAGGACTTTTTGGTTCTGTTGTATCCACATCCGGACTCATGGTTCATCCTCTCCTCTCCAAATATTTTTTGGCATTAGTGGCCAGTGTGTCACATGTAGCCAGGACTTAATACTGAAGGGTAACCTCAGGGTGGTGGATTTTTCATGAGATTAGACTCAGAAGTCTCCATCGCGCTTAATCCGTAAAGCATTTTCAGTGCAGTTCATAGACATACATTTATTTAGTTGTCCTCTGTTCTCCAACATATTAGTATCTGCTGTTGCCAGTATTTAAATGACAGTATAATTAAATGTGAGTGACCATAACATTGTGGTCACTCACATTTAATTATACTGTCATTTAAATACTGGTGATGATGTATACTTTTATAGTGTCAGATGTTTCTGTACCACGGTGTAAAACACAGTACAGTGCAAATGTTACACATAAGCAAATGAAATCACAGAGTCCAGCCTTAACGGAGGTTTTCTTCCCAAATACCTAAGAAACCTAAGCTGATGGGAACACAGTCAGAGGCCCCGGAGGAGGAGGTACTGGTGGAACTGGAGATACAATGAAAAATACACAATACCTGTCTTGGATGGGGCTAAATTTCATGTTTTCATTTAGTTTTTGCTGAAAAAAAAACCAATATTCATCTTTGGCTAGCAACTGAATACATGTGTGGCGTCATGATGGGTGTAAGGTGTAGCGTTTGAGCACCATGAGGGTGAGCTCACAGTCCTTTTGTTGTCAGCCTGCTAATGGAGGTGGTCACTTGACTGGATCTAAAGTGTGCACAGATGGACACGCATGCTAGTACAAGTACACACACGCAAAGACAAGTATGTGCTCACACATATGCAGAAAATCACAGTGTGAAATGCACACCCAGACAGTTGGATGCCTGTCCAAAGATGTAGACACACACACACCTGTGAACAGCCTCATGCAGACAGACAGGCATGAAGACCAGCTATACGCAGAAACACACACACACACACACACACACACACACACACACAGCAGGAAAGCCCCCACTGTGTTGGTGCACCGTGGGTGGGAGGCTGCGACCAGTGGCCTTTTGGCTCTGAGTCCGAGGTGGGCTGAGAGTTTGCGTTCCACCCCCTCAACGCAGGGACACAAAGACGGGCTGTGTCCGAGGAAAAGAGGGACAGAGGAGAGGAGAGAGGTCCAGAAAAAAGGGGAAGAGACGGTGAAATGTTGAAACAGTGATTTTTTTTTTGGGGATGTGTCAGTGAGATGTGAGATGGGCAAATTAAGAAAAGCAAGTGGAGGAAGGAAGATTAAAGACGGAGAGAGAGGAGACAAATGGATGTGGAGGGATTGAGGAAGACAGATGGGGAGAAGGAAAGAGGGAGAGAAATGGAGGGTGGCCAGATGGAACTCAAACTTTTCACAGCTCGTGGGAGGAATGTCTTTGGGGAACTCTATTTCCGATTGTGTGTGCGTGCGTGTGTGTGCGTGTTTGGATACGGGCGTGTTTTGACAGTCTTGTCGCGTTATGTGGTTAATCATAGCACAGCAAATATGAACTTCCTTTTTGTTTGTATTACTCTGTGTGGGTGTGTTCCACATGGACGCTCTATTTTGAGTTGATCTATTGTGTGTGTGTGTGTGTGTGTGTGTGTGTGTGTGTGTGTGTGTGTGT
>NW_022280082.1:808062-828010 GCF_004355925.1 Anarrhichthys ocellatus | reverse complement strand
TGTGTGTGTGTGTGTGTGTGTGTGTGTGTGTGTGTGTGTGTGTGTGTTCCCCATTACACCCATGGTTTGTCTGTAATGCGCCTTGAAACCCCAGTGTGTAACGGCTGGAAGTCAGCGCTGCCAGCTGGTCTGGCCAGCAACTGCTGATCTGGATTCTGCTCTTAAATCCCTCACTAACGGGATGACTTGCTTTGGGAGCTGTTCTTGGATCAGGAGTAAGGAAAGTAAGCCAGCGGGGCGGAAAGAGGTTGCAGACAAGAATCTGTGTATGAATGTGTGTGTGTTTGTGAATTAAAGCTGGTCTCAGTCCAGCATTTAAAGGAGGCTTGTGCTGGGTTGATGTAGTGCTATCAGCCAGGATAAAGAGGGATGAGCTCAGAATAACGAACGTGTGTGTGTGTGTGTGTGTGTGTGTGTGTGTGTGTGTGTGTGTGTGTGTGTGTGTGTGTGTGTCAAACAGCTCGCAGCTGTAGAGGGCAAAACGCCAGACCCAAAGTCGGCCTCATTGTCACAGTAACGGTGGGCCTGCCGTCTGCTCGGCATAATTTACACTCTCCCCCTCGCTGTCTTTCTGTCTTTTATTTTATGTCTCAATCACTCTCTCTCTCTCTCTCTCTCTCTCTCTCTCTCTCTCTCTCTCTCTCACTCCCATCTTACTTTTGCACTTAACCTCTTTCTGCTTTTATATCTTCCACTATGCCTTCCTCCAGTGGCGATGCCAACGCTAAGATACAAAGTGTGTTTCTGCTGGCCAGAGTACAAATCCACTCACACACGCACACACACACACATCTACACTGGCGAGATGGGTGAGGGCCACACACACTCTCCCATGGCTCTACTAAAAGGCTGCTGCAACCGTTATTTCACACATGCTGGTTTTTATGAGAGTTTTCCTCTCACTTGTGTGCTTGTTAAAAGGCTTCATACATGTAAACACATGGCGTGTAATACTCACACCTCTCGGCAGGTTGTAAACTTGCAAAAAAACACCGTTGCTCTCATTCTTCTTTTTTTATATTCCAGTGTCTATTCGTTGTTTTGTGTATTTGTTGGTGTATCTTTGTTTCTGCCTCACATTCCTATCAGACACACTCTCACACAAAGAAAGAGGCTCCAGCAGAAGACTGGGGCACCTGTAGTGAGCGGGGTCCCAGTGGGGTTTTGGTTGGCGTGCTGCCAGATTGGACTCCTGGTGGGTTGCCAGATTGGCTGTCAGCACATGAGCTGAACTTTGTCTTTGCTTCTGTCTGACTGTCCAACCCTCCACCCCCCCCCCCCCCCCCCCCCCCCCCTTTAGATTCTGTAGGTTTCTCCCCCGGGGGTCCAGCTGGATTTTTGTAAGAGATTAATCTGAAACCACAGAAAACCATGGCCTGGAGTAGTTGATTTGTTTTTATTGTTTTTAAAAAAAAAGTGACACACCCTGCTTCATTTAATGTATTTAACTGGTAGCTTAGCTCACTACACTTTCCAGGTAACACTCTGAAATACAAACCAAATCTGAAATATGAGCACTTCCTATGCATGGGTGCACACCCCATAAGGTATGTCCTCCGCATGAAGGCTTATAGAGACCCATATAGTTGGACATTGATCACTGAATCTCTAGGCAGCAGGTTTTTCTAAGTGGCAGCGGTTGAGAAATTGTTTCCAGCAGCGCAGCCTGTTGTGGAATATCCCTGTGTGAGGTCACTGTTGAATAGACACACGTGCGCTTTGTCAGCACGGAGCTTGGTGTTTTCACAACGCCAAAAACACACAAGTGCACGTGCAGTCATGTGTGCAGGGAAGACATAGACGGTGTAGGAAGGGAACTCTTGTGAGCGATATCAAAGTAAAGTTCAAAGAATTTCTGGTGTGTGTCTGTGTGTGTGTGTATGTATGACCAACGTTTTACACTGGTTGCACTAGTTTGCCAAACTTTTTTTTAAGTCGCGCTCTGGAGCCCTGGCATGTCTTACAATAAAAAAACACTCTCACACATGCTCTCTCCACCGAGCACCGTCCTACCTGTGAGATGTAAAAACGGGTTCAGCCACATGAAGCAAAACATTATTTCAACATTGTTGCAATAACAAACATGCTGCCTGACACTTCATGAATACACTCACTGAGGGAACACCTTTCGGACTGCCGAACTAGACGCTCAGAGCTCATCGTCAAACACACTAAATACTTCAGATGTTGATTACCCACCTGGCTGCATTTTTTTATTTTGAGTTGCTAACTGGATGCTCTTTATCTGTGCTCACACTGTGTGTTATTTGTGTGCCGATATTCAAGTTTGTTAGTTCACTCGGTGAGGAAATACTTGCCAGGTTTCAGATTTCATAGAGTGCTTGAGGAAATGATTTTCTACAAGTCGAATGGGTTCAGCACTAAACTGTATAGAGGCTGAATAGTAATGGTTCCACTCAGGTGGATGTGGAACCTTATGTATAAGTATTCACACTCAAGTGGATGTGGAACCTTAAGTATAAGTATTCACACTCAAGTGGATGTGGAACCTTAAGTATAAGTATTCACACTCAAGTGGATGTGGAACCTTAAGTATTCACACACTTCACCCTCAGTCCTGTTCTTGTATTTTGAAATTCACCATCTGTATATGATTTTTATAAATACCATAGACTGCGTGAAAACCTCAATGCATATGCAAAATACATCTGGGCTCAGGTCTGCCTGAAACGCTCCTCCACTCAGGCATGACTGATCAGGAATGCACAGAGTCGACCGCACCCTTTCTCCCCTTTAACCACTGGATGCTGGCCTGTTGGGCGTGTGTGTGTGTGTGTGTGTGTGTGTGTGTGTGTGTGTGTGTGTGTGTTTTGAGTGTGTGTGAGAATGCCCTGCTCAGATTACCGGAGTTCATTTGTCTTGTAAGCTATAGTGCCACTCCTTTGTCAAACTTTTATTCTTTTCATGCTACGGCATCACCTCATTGTCTTCCCCCTTTCCTTCCTCTCTTCCTCTCTCATATCCTACGGACTAATCTCTCACTTTATACTTCTACAGCAGGAACACATGTGATCATACACATATTGGAAGAAGAGCACTCTCCAGCTCTTGTGCTGATAACAGATGTGGCTCAAACGCACACCCAGCCTGTGCTTCCTTGTCCTTTGGCTTGATGGTGCATGCATTTGTTCATAAAGTGTGTGTGTGTGTGTGTGTGTGTGTGTGTGTGGGGGAATTAAACTCGGCATTGTCTGGTTTGGTGTTGAACCACACTTATGCACCGAAACTAAATGTGACCGACTTAAGCTTGGAGTCAGCTGCTGCTATGGGGTCAGGGGTGAGAGGTCAATACCTGCTTCAGTTTTCTCTTTGCCTCTTTGGATAAACCGCAATCGCACTCATGACTCTTAGACTGTAGATAACCACACACATGCACACACACATTCTTAATTGCATACACACAGGAGGGGTGTCTGAGAATGGTGCTCCCAGCTAAGCCCACAGCTTTCACCAGAGAATAATGGAAGTGACACACACACACACACACACACACACACACAATGGAGTAATGGGAGCACGTGGCCAGAGGAATGAGGGGATTTGTCTTCAAACCACAGTGAATTGACAAGAGTTGAGTCCAGGGGTTTGAACCAGCTTAGTCGCTGTCCAACAACAACACAGGACCGTGTGTGTGTGTGTGTGTGTGTGTGTGTGTGTGTGTGTGTGTGTGTCCGTGTGTGTCCTCCAAAGGGAAGCGCCAGAGGCCAAATATAGGCCTCGAGTGTTTGAAATAGCAGTGTTATCCCTCACTAAAGATTGCTATCTTTGCCCACACACTTTATCTCCTTCGGGCCATGAGATAGTGTTGTTTATTCTTGTGTGATAGATAATGTACTTACAAACACACAGATGCCCAATTTTCTGGCCCATTTAACCTTCCAATGAAGACCAAGGCTACACTGACCAGCAGAGAACACAAGACTTTACTCCTCAGAGGAATTTCAGTCTGCTGGTGTCCTCATGTGGTCAGAAATAGCTATTACACCTCAACAAGGCAAGGTTTAACAAGAAGCCTTGAACGTTTGCATGGCCAAAACCCCCAAACATTCAGTCAGTTATTGTATATACATGACAGAGAAGAGCAGAAGATCCTCACATCAGATAATGTTGGATGTTAAATCACTTTAGCTCTTAATCATATCAAAAAAACACATAAGAACACACACATTTTGGGATGCAAGTTATTTAAACTAATCCAAATCCAAACTTGATTATTTCCTGTGACAATAGTTTCCCTCAGGTTTCAGGAAAATCCACAATAATTGAGCTTTACCTTCAAAGCTCCGTCAAGGGCCTTAAGTAGCACTATCCTCCGCCACCAGAGGGCTGTTGCGGGGATACGGGCCCTGCCCTGATCCGTCCCGCCCCCTTGAGGTTTGAAGTTGTTAGGCAGTAAACCTGACATCTTGTACTGTGTGACTCATTTTTTCTTTATCCTCCTTGTCCATTATCATGTGGATTAGTCACTTCTTTCACTGCAGTTTGATTAAGGTCGAGTTACATAAAAAAGAATTGTACTTGTGTGTGTGTGTGTGTGTGTGTGTGTGTGTAGTGTATATCTTGCTTGTGAGTGTGTACGCAAGCTTGTTCATTGTACTGAGACTCCCGAAAATAATGATAAAGGGCAACCTCACCTGACCTTTAACCTCCCATCGATCTTAGTGGCAGTTTAAGTGCATCATGCCAGGTTAGTCTGTGGACTCTCACGGGGCTCAGATGGCTCACTGAGTGAGTTCTCCTACACACGTATTCACACCACAGTATATGCAAATACTTGCGTACACAACATTTGCGAGCACTACACACTAACCTTATCACATGGCCACATAAATCATGCGGTTTCTTTGACATACCACATAAACACACATTGAAGTCAGTGACAGCAGAGGCTCTTGTCTGTTACTGTCAGTGCGAATGACGCATCACCTCTTTGCAAAGCCTCATGGGAGTCTGAAGAGGTTGCCACAAACACTCAAGGCATCGCAACACAATAATCCTATTAATGTGGCTGCTGAATGGCGACGTCAAAGAAAATGTGAGGTTTGAGATGTCCTACTTTAAAAAGCAGTTTTGAATGGTAATGTGTAAAGTGAAGCCAGTGAAGAGGAAGGCTAAGCTCTCAGGTTCAAAGAGACGCCAGGGTTCAGAGTTTGTAGCATCTCAGGTCAAACAGTAGCAAAGAGTTGTCTGCAAATAATGCTGTTTTTAGTGTCGTGTGAAGATAAGATTGTGATGCAGTGCATACACTCAGGAAGGCCATGTAAGGATGAGATACTGCAGCTAATCAATGCCTATGTAAGCTTTCGTCATGGCGAAACAAAGACAGTCAGAATCATTGTTGTCTTGCTGTTGTTAACCTCAGTGCTTGACCCTCTTTCCATTTCCTGCAGCAGGCCTTTGCATCCACGTGCAGTAAACACCACTACCATTTATTTACATACGGTGTGATAAAGTTACACCAGACTTCCCACAAACATCTGGGATATCTGAATGGAAAGTATGGAAAATAAATTAGGTAATTTATGTGTAAACAAAACACAGCTGACAAACACTAGTACGAGTACCATGCGTTCAGTTCTGCAAACAGTATGAACTCATTTGCTCGCATACACGACTGAAATGCATTTGTGCATCCTGCAAGTTAGTGTCCAAGTAAGGAGAAGAGGCCCTCCTTACCCTTCAGTGAAAATTCCAACAACTCCTTTAGGCACCTAATATAGAACGCGCACACACACACACACCAGTTGAGCATACTTTCCTTGACTTACATTACTACCCTTGAGGTGTATCCTAATTTAAACCATAACTCTGACCCTTAAACCACATCTTAACCTAAGACTAATTCATTTCCCATTGATCTGAATGTGATTGCAATGAAACCAAAGTGGGGAAACCAGTTGAGTTCCTACTCAAGAGGTTTGGCTTGATATCTCCAAATCTTGCTTTTGTTAAAAACACACACACACACACACGTAAACACAAACATCAACTCCCATATAACTGTCTCAGTAAATGTGGGGTGCTGTCTGGTAATAAAAACCTTCCGCTGCGGTGAAGCTGAACCCCTGTGTTTAACTGGCTCTGTGAATGTGTTACCGCTGAGAGACACCCTCTGTGAAACTCTACTTACTGGGTTTTGGTATTTGGCAGAAACACTCAGCCAAGGCTTTTGTCTTTTTTTTCTTTCTTCCTGAGGGGAAAAAAAAGACAAGGTAGATCCACTAAATGCTGCTTTTGTGCGTTAGCTATGTGTTGCATCCAGGTAGGCTCGCTGCTCTAGTGTATTTACCCATTGTGTGACAGTGTCTGGTTCGCGTGTATCGATGTCGAGCGCTGCCGGCCTCTGATGTCTCATTGGGTTTCTTGGCAACCGGGTCTCATGTCACCATCTCCTGTTTGTGTCACACAATTAATGACAGTGTGTGTGTGTGTGTGTGTGTGTGTGTGTGTGTGTGTGTGTGTGTGTGTGTCAAGGTTAAATGTATACTTTTCACCTTTTGTGATGTTTATTCAGCACAGCAGGATATATATCATTTGGCTGGTTTCTCCTTCATTTTTTTTTTTTTTTGTTTGCTTTTCTGAGTCAGATGTTTTATCTTCACAATCAGTGTTTTCAAAGGATTGTCTCATTCACTGTATCCACATTGTCTAATCTGTTTCTACGTCTTTTAACTCGCTCTCTGAGAAGCGTCACGCTGTCTCTTTGATGCAAGAGTGTGTGAATAAATTGTGTCTTCTGACTATAAAAATTAGTATTTTCCCCAACAACAGCAAGATCTGCAGATGAATGATCCTCGAATGACCTTTGATCTTATCTGATTCAGTTTAGCTTTAATCAAAGCACTGTACGGTCCTGTTTTTACTTTGCCTCGTGTCCTTTCTTGTCGTGTGTGAGAGGAATATCCCAAACCGACTTTGTGAGCCGTACAGTTTTACACAGCAGCTTGTTTTATGGTCTGTATCGTCTCACTGCTAATCACGGCCACACGCCTCTAAAGATATCGTCTTATGTTGATGTTTTGCTGTTAAGTCACTTCCTCGATAAGACATATTGCACATATATTATTACATATTGGGACCTGCAGTAGCTGATGCTGTTTAAGTTATTCTTAATTACTTATTTACTGTAATCTCAATTTTTTTCCACCAGCATAGGAACTTTGTGTTTAATACTAACAGCAGGAAAGAAAATGACCAGAACGTGATACAGTAGTACATCTGATATTTTGTGAATTAACATTACAAGTTGTCTTGTTTTGATAAGTGGAGAACTTTTACTTAATTACAGTAGTAAAGTTGCAATTAGGCAAACTTTGTGACCCAGATGTGAGCTGAAGCTCAATTTGGAACCCTATCAAAATCCAGAGGTAGGTCTTTTAGTACAAACACCACACAAATAATATATTTTAATGTTTTCTGATGCTGTTACTTAATTAGTGATGAGAAGTATTGGAATAATAAAGACCCATTATTTCAGTCATGATCAGAAACAGACGTTTTCCATCTACAACTCAATCTCTTAGTTTATGATACAATTTAAATAAAATAAAAAAATATTATTGCTCCTTTAAAGACCAATATTTAGCGTCATTTATTGTTTTATTATTTAGTATTTAGACTGATCTTGATATTCTCATCTGACCAGAAGCAGCCAAGCCAAAGCTGTTAAACGTCCACTACACCACCACAGACATCCGATTCAACATATTGATTCTTGTCACTGCTGTCGCCTCTCTGTGTGTAGCTTTAAGGGAATGAAAACAAGGAGATCTATCAAAAGGAAGTGAGGTGGGGGGTTGAACAAGGATGCTGACCTCTTATGATGACCTTTGACTTTTTAATTCCCTTCGGGGGTAACGAGCTTTTCTTCCTGAAAAGAGGAAATCAATAGACTAAACTGGTCTCTCTAGTATCCCCCAGTAGTTTTTGTAGATTGACTCCATGTTGGCTTGTTGCTGTGAATTTAATCATTTCCCTCGTCAAAGCCAGTAACATATTGCCCTTTGCTGTCTTAATCACTTGTTTGTTTTCATTTCATACTTGCAGTCCCTTTATGCCTGTAGCTGATCACTTTATTGCTGCACAGTAGAGAGTAATGCAGGTTAATTATTAAAGGACTGTGGCCTTATGTGTCATCAACGCGGCCAAAGGTCTTAAAATATATATACAGTGTGTGTGTGTGTGTTGCGTGTTTGTAGGTTAACCTGGGACATCAGTCGCAGGCAGTTGTCCCTTTTGTGTTAACAGCAAGTGCTGAGGTAGCAGATTCCCCCTCTAAAGGGAAAAAGAAAATGAGGTCGGGGACCTGTCGGAGCGACGGGGGTCTAGGTTTACACCACATCCAGGCAACAAATCTGGGATCATCTTTCAGCAGCGTAATGGTTCCTCAAAAGAAGATCCACAACAAGGAGTTCCAGCTTCAAATCAGTGTCTAGAAAAAAAGTTACTTCCTGTAATTTTCTATCTTCGGGTTTAATCAAGGTTGTAGAGACAAGGAAGTGAAAGGGATTGATTAGGGTTGTGGTGTTACTGAGACACGTGTGCTTTATATACTTAAACACACACACACACGCACACACACAGCACTAGTTTATTGTCACACCTTGGTGGTCACACCTTGGTGGTCACACTCCCTCTGCGGTTACACTTGGGTGGGAAAGCTCCACCTCCCTAACACACTTAGAGCGCCCCGTAAAGACTTTGTTTTTGTCCCCGAGGGCCTCTGTGTGCTATTTTAGCCTACCGTAACTATACGTTGGGCAGCTAAATATGTGCTGTGTATTATGTTTTACACAAGAATATACACCAAGTGCATATTTATCATACGTCTTTAAAAACATGAACCACTTTAGTGTTAAGCGTTTGACTGACCATGTCCTGTTGGTGTGAAGTCGTGGTTGTTATTGTCTTCAGGGACTCGGGTATTTGCCGTTCGACCAGTGGCTTCCAGCCCCTCAGGCGGAGTGTGAGCTGACGGCAGTTGCTATAAAAGTGTCTTTAAACAGTTTGACCATAAATTGTATTATACAGCTTAGCGCCTGCAGGTGTACGTTTTCTCTCATACTCTGTGGCTGCTCCTGTCATGGAGTAGATGAAACACTACTTGCACTTAAACACTGTGCCTTTTTCTCAGAGGAGGACGCACCTGAGGGACTAGAGACGACTAGGAGAACGAGGAAAGTAAACAGAAGGATAAGGGGGAGAAAAAGGTGGCGGAGGAGTGGTTGCCATGCCGGCAAACGAATGGATGGGAGGGGCAGAGATCAGGGATTGCAGGAAACAGAGAGAAAGAGGGAGGGAGGAATAGAAGAAGGGACGGGCTGACTCGTATTTCAACACCGTGGCTCCTCGGGTTGGGTGTAACGCTAACCCTATAGTCACACACACACACAGACAACTCTCATAGTCAGTCACACACTGACCAGGACCGGAGTTCAGGGAATCCTCACCAGCACATCCTCCTTATCAGCCTGTCTGCACGCCATGCTGAGTGTGTGTGTGTGTTCAGCAGGTGTGGTCTCCACTTCTTGATTCTTCACTTGTGCTGATCAGCTGATAGGAGATTCAGATCTCAGATCTCCAGACGGCTGTCAACACCTGGACTTCTTTCACAACATCAGCGTACTTGGCATGCTTCTCCCTGAGCCACCGGTGGCGACGATATACCAGGGAATTTTGGTCAAAACAGAAGGGAGAGGAAGAAGAAGCAAGTGTTGACAAGAAGTTGGGATAATTTGGAAATCGGAGAAAGGCGGCGGCATCTTTTTGCCCCCCCGGCATCTACACACACACACACACCTACACAATAGAGGATCCCCTGTTTGGAACTTGTGGATTTCATATGCGAGTGTGTGAATGTGCATGTAACTTCATCAGGCTGGGAATAGACCCAGGGACACTGACACCTCCTAACCCCCTGGTCTGTTCTGGCGCTGAGACGGTGCAAGTCAGCTGGTGTGTGTGTGTGTGTGCCAACAACTGGAGATAACAACACTCGGGAGCACACATGGTTGTAAACAACAACCCGCTGACTCGCTGTGAGTGAAAAAGTATCTCTCTCCACCCTGTTATGCACCACCAAGGAGTAGCACAGCCAACAGTGAAGCGTGCATGCAAGTGTGTGTATCTGAGTGTGTGCTGCAGAGGGGCGGTGACTTCTTCAGAATGCTGGATTGCATAATTACCACTTTTGGGGTTTGGGAATCACGCCCGGAGTCTTTAAATACAAAGGACGAGAAGAAAGGAAAAGAGATGATTTAAGTCTGGCTTAAAGTCTGGCTGGTGACACAGAGATTGATTGAAGGAGAAAGACGTTGGAAGTTGAGACTGTCCGGGTCAGAGTCATGATGTGGAACTGTGCAACCAAAGTGAAGGAAAACTGGGTTCGAGCTGAATTTCCTCCTGGAACTAATTTAATACGTAATATGTCATCTGAATAGTTTGAAGCATTTTAACATGTGTGCAGACCTGGATGCTTTTTTTCAGAAATGTATGGAATCTCATGATCTGGACTTTGGTTGGTTAAGGATCTACTTTTGAGGATTATTGTTTCCCAGTTTAAAACTTGGATTTCAAGGCATACACCTTCACATCTTAGACTAGCTTCTCCTGAATAAGGATGAGGGGGGAAAGGAGGTCCGCTTCCTTTCGTAAGGAGAAACCAGCTGGCCTGTCCCGCGCTCTGAGCTGGCTGAACGTGTCCACCCTCTCCCGCCAGAGCAGACGCATCTTCCACAGCCAGAATGACCTCCGCGCCGCCCACAACCACCGTCAACCGTACTCGCACACTCGCCTCAATGCGGCGGACGGAGACGAGGACGATGACAGCTGGGTGTACCAGCCTCAACATAAAATAGGTGAGAGGGGAGAACGCAATGACGAGACGAGCTACGTCACTGCTTGTTGTACATCTTCCAGGAGATGCACAAACCACATGGTGTATGCTTGGCTGTATCACAAGTTGTGAGCTCGTTTGAATGGATTTTCCTTCTTGCGCTCTGCCCGGAAGCCAGTGAATGACTTGTTTTGCATGCACAAGCGAAGCAAGAAGTGGGTCACTGTCTTTTTTTTTTTTATGGGCCCTTGTTCTCCATCTCCACATCCCCGGCACTTCCTGGTTGCTATAGGAAGAGCGTGGGAGGTGTCCGCGATCAGTGGGACTGTTAGGAGGAGGGGGGGGGGGGGGGGGGGGGGGGGTGTGTGTGGGGGGGGGGGGGAGAGGGGGGGGGGGGGGGGGGGGTTCAAAGGGTACTTTGTGTGCGCGATAGGTAAACAATGATGCGTCAGGCCGGAAGCAGGGGATGTCACAGGCTGGTAGCGATGTGAGCGCAGGGTTTGGTGCCAGGGAGTGTGTGTGTGTGTGTGTGTGTGTGTGTGTGGAGGCTCAGACCAAGTGATAATACTTTAGAGTATTAAGTTTCTTCGGTGACATTCATAGTTTATATCTAGACTTCATCTTGACTGAGGTAAGAATGCCATTTATACTCCCCTCAGTATCTCAGGGATCTTGTTTTTCCTCATTAGGCTCATTATTTATTGATCATTTCATTAGTTGTGTGTGTGCGTGTACATGCATGTGTGTCTATTTGGTCGGTGGTGTCAGTAAGGCTTTGGGGACAATGGTTGTAACTGTATCCGAACCTTAACCTGAAAATGGAAAAAGACACCGATGCTGCGCTACAGTCTCACGTCTTTCTTCATCAACTCTGACCCATACTCATCATCGTCTCCAGCTGCAGTGACGGGCTTCAGCTGGACTCACATCAGTGAGGGCTAGTTTGACATCAATAATCATTAGGAATGTCACGATATTGAAAATGTAGCTGTCGATACCAATACCAGTAAAATTCCACGATTCTCAATACCCAGAAAAAAAAAAAACCTGAATAAATTCTACATCATGCACTCCTTTTATTACGTCTGCATACTGGTTGTTGCTCATTTACTTTGAATCTAACTTGAACGCATCATGATAATTTACCTTTGCCTAAAACCATTTTTTACTGAATGTAGCTTAAAGACGTCATAATGTGACTCAATGCAACCTCCGTGCATTAGCCGTTAGCTCTGTTGTTTAGCAAAGCAAGACTGCGCTGCCCACCGGCTGCTAGCAGCTACAACACGTCTACATTTGTCGTTCACAATGTAGCAATATTTAGCAATATCATTTTGACATTGACCTTGTACTTCCAGTTAGTTAGTTATCTAGGTCCTTAAAGACACGTGGAGCTACTTGCATGTAAGCACAAGTTGCCATTTTGCGTTGCCTCACACGCATATGGAGCTTGTTGTCGTCGTCGTCATTTATGGCATGTGTCAATCCTTCCTGGGTACTCCAACACCTCTGAACCTGCCCCGTCCTAAAACAGCTCGGGGCCACACATGGACGGAATGGTTTGAAGTCCTCACATTTTTCTCAAAGTCGAGCTGCAGCTACGGTTTTGGAATGTCATCGTTGAAACCAAGGTTTTTCTTTATCTGAATGTGCTATATTCCACATTATTCTTCTGCTTAATCATCCCGCCTTATTTTAAATGTTGTTAATCTTGTTAATGTTTTTTTTTTTTTTTTTATCTAAAATGATTTTTTTCACAAATCTCGTTTCAAGTCCTTCATTGTTAATCATTGTAATTCAATATTCTGATAGGTTTGATTTTCGCTATTGATTATTTGGGAGGTAGAGTCAGGAAGGGGGAGTGTTTGTTGTTTGTGAGCTAACAGCTCGGCGTGTAGACGAAGAGAATGTGATAGTAGATTTGTTTTTCAGAGACTGATGCTCTCTCCTACTGAGCTTTTTTTTCTACCTCACGCGCCCTCTTTTTTTCTTTCTTTCTCTCTCCGTCTCATATTCAGTCTTTATCTAATTATAGCTAATTCTAGGCCAGAGACGGTGTCAGAGACAGGTCAATATAAAACTATTCTATCCATAGCTCACGCATACTGTACGAATGTACGCTGAACACCACGCAGAGGAAACATCTCATAAGAATACCCCTCTAGTTTGAACCTAAAGTATTTATAACATCTGGATCTTGCTTCCACACGACTGCCAGGACCCATTATAAGACACATGGGCAGCCGTGCATTGTGCCTGTGTGTAAATATAGCCCTAAAATGAGTGCCTGTGGCTCCAAAACCTGCAATTTTGACGCAGCCTCCAGCTTGACTGGTTGGGTGTTTTGCTTCAATTGCCAAGGAAACGTGTGTGCGAGTGAGTGCCTCCTGGTGTGGTTCAGTTTGACTTTCCTATTGGGACAGCTCTGAACCAATCATGTGTAAAAATTCTGATTTGTTAGCCTGAGAAGAATCATAAAATACTTCCCGATCCAATCCATGCTAACAAGAAATAATAAAATACTTTCCCTGATGAACGGCATTGAAAATTGCATCTGACAGAGCTTTGAAGGAAGAGAATAGTTCATTAGAAAAGGCTCTGATCATATGTAGGTGGCCACAGTTTAGTAACGGGGAGAAAGAGGTGATTGTGTTATCACCGATGTTTTCCCTCTGCCTCCTCAGAGGCCCGTTTCCTCTCTTCCTCCTCCTTGCTTTGCCACACACAGTGACCTGATCAATCTCCTCAATCAAAGCTATTGATCTCCCCCACGTGGCTGCATGTCTCAATCGATTCAGCGGGCAGGCAGTTAAGAAATTGAACGGACAGTCGGGCCCCGGGCCTCAGCCGCTCTGAATCCCCGTCTGGCAGCTGAGGATCTGAGCTTTACACGATTACTTCACTGCTTCTTGCAGTGTATGCTTTTCATGTGTTGTGCACAGAAAGTCACCACAGGAAATGAAATCGATGACTCTGTTTGTAATTTATCAAGATATCCGTTGGCAAGTAGGAGTGCTCCGTGTTAACATGCAAGTAGGGAGATTGAGGGATTTAGTGGAATTGTATTGTTACTGTGGTTTTCACTTGTCTTGACCGTAGCTTTTTACACATTTAGGCCGACAACATATTAACCTCAATATTTACCACACCGTGGCACACCAGCGGCCAGAATCAGAATTGTGTCTCACTGTTTATGAATTTAGGCTGTATGAAAAGGTCTTTCAGGACATATTTATCTGTGCGAGATGCATATTGAAATTTGAGAGGGCATTTCTACACACATTACACACACACACACACGCACACGCACGCACGCGCAGCGATACACACTCATGATTATGTAGTCCATGTGTAAATCCAGATTAGCAGATGATAATTCGCTTTAGGGGGAGATGTGATGCATAAACCAGCAAGGCCTCATTAAAAGACAGACGTGGAAATCTGGTGATGTGGCCCACAGCCCAGGGTGTTTACACACTGCTGCTGTACACAAAAAATACACATAAACGCACAACATACGTGCACACGAATCTTAAAGGAAAGATGTGTAAGAAATAGGACACTTTTAACTGTTTCTAATCACCTTTTTCTTTCTGTCTTTCATATGTGCTGACATTGATATGGTGATTTTCAGGTAAGTCTCATCTTTTTGTTCCTGACCCACATAACCTCTTTTTAGGTCTCTTTTA
Organism: Anarrhichthys ocellatus; assembly: GCF_004355925.1. Taxonomy (NCBI): domain Eukaryota; kingdom Metazoa; phylum Chordata; class Actinopteri; order Perciformes; family Anarhichadidae; genus Anarrhichthys; species Anarrhichthys ocellatus. Next base: position 813,466 of record NW_022280082.1, on the reverse strand, counting down.
GCTGATCCCAGATCAGACCTTCAGTATGCCGAAAACCTCTACAAAACCTGCCGCGCGTCAGTCGAGTTTTAGCCTGTATTAAATCGCATTAACTTGTATTTCCCACTAAAAACCAAATCACTGACTTGCATCGCCCTCTATTTTTGTATCCTATCGTATGTTTCCTATTACCTATTTGTATTATTGGATTCCATAAATGCCCTGGCTCAATGATGAGAAGGGAAAATAGAGGACAAACATCATTTGTGATCATCAGTATAAAAGGGGATTTAAGGCTTATGTTGAGAGGATGCACGCAGGTTGTCCCAACACAATCCAGAAGTGAGCGATAATAAACCGCGTGTACAGGAGCTGTGATAGTTTTTATCTTGCACTGATGCAAAGCTCCCAGCAGACAGTAACAGCATGTGTTTGTACGATGGAAGATGTGCGGCACACTGACTTACTGACTGATGTTTAAGATAAGATATTGTTTGATTTGGGGCCTTTGACAGGATCCAGCCCTAATGATAGTGTTTTTATTCGTAGACAAAGACTGTATTTTGGAGAATGGCAACAATGGTCTGTTGGAATGCCTCTGAATGCAGTCTTTATATTCTGTAGTTACAGCGCAAGACTGACATTTAACCTGAAGACCTGTTGTCCGGCAGAACAGAGCTGAAATGTCCTTTAAGAAGACAATTTTTGAAATCCTTAATAAGATGTAGAGCGGTGTACATCGATCAGACATTAGATCAGCTTGAACGAAAGGAAAACGATTTAAATGATAATGTACACAGAAGTTTCTAAATAGATATTGGATAAATATAACCAAATTAACACGCAAACATGACAACAATTATAATAATAAAATAAATAACTGATAGATGAATACTGTAAGTGTAGAATCTTTCAATAATTTAAACAATATGCTTAAATTAAAATGTTTTTTGGTGTGACATGATTACAACTAAAGTAAGCAAAATTGTCTTTAGCCAAGTTTCCTATATTTTTACTGATTTTCAGAAAATTAGCAAAAGTACAGTTGCAGGAATATGAGGAGTTGGGGCGCATTGAGATAAATAATTGGTGCCGCTAATTCTCCAGTCGGTGCCAATAAACCATTGCAAAAGTATACAGCGGAACAAAAATATGTAATTAAAAGGGCAGCAGTTAAACTTCAAATTGACAATCTGATATTGTCATCTGGCTCAATTTCACAGGATTCATGATGTCATGATTAATTCGTTAACTTTCTTTCCATTGCATTTTGACGCATTTTGCTTTTTAATCTATAAACAAACCTTTTCACCGCTACCGAGTGTAACAACTTGTTTGCGATATTTCTTGACTTTTTATAGTCGGCCCTGGCCTTCATATTAAAAAGGGGCAATTAAAAAAAGTTTTTTAAAACAAGAGTGGGGCAGAAATTCCACCTCTCTGCTTTTCCCACTTCAGCTATGTGAGAGCAGTGATTAGGCAGACCTCAAGTGTTACTCAACAGTCAAGGGTTTTGTGGTAAAGGTTATTTGGAAGTTTGATGAAGTCAGCTTTTATTGTCTGGTTAGGTGAGTCCATTCAGAGATTCATGTGTGTGTTTAATTGTTGATTTATTTCCAGGGTTGTATTTTTGTGGCATTTTCATTGTATATACTCTCCTTTAGAGAGGGCCTGCATGTCACTCACACCATCTTTCTCACACACACACACACACACACACACCAATCAGCCTGTAATTGCTGACATCTGGTCGAGGCAGACGTGTCATAACACGCAAGCCATATTAGGGTGGGATTAACGCGTCCATAACGCACACACACACTCACACGATAGTACATATTTTCACCAATGTGTGTTTGAAACAGTGTACTGCTGTCACATTGCTCTGTTGTAATTATATCACTTGTTACTTGTATTACTTTTTTTGGAACCTCTATGCAGAGTTTACATGCCATACCCTACCAAAAATAGCTGCTTGCCAGACCAACCAGTGTAGTTTCAGTGTCTGATCAACAGACACTGAAACTTAGGTAAGACTTTCTATCATAATACACGATAAATACCTTTGATAAAGGATCATGACCCAGTGTGTAGAGTAGTTTAAATGTCACTGACGGACATTATAAGGCTTTATGATGACACATATTGCGTTAATTAGGGTTAATTGTCACAATTGCTTTAATCACTGTTCAGCGCAATCACTGGATGTTGCATTTTGTTTTCCGCTATCTAGTCTGGAGTGAGTCAAACATTTTACGTGGACACATTCAATCTTTATCGTCATCGTTTTCTTATTATAAAAGGACACTTGTCATATTTTCAATGAGGCTACTTATTTCCTGCCTTTTCAAGGTTTGAAGAAGAAGCGTGCGAGCATCACAAAAAGCTCGCTACTTTTTCAACACGACTTAATGCTTTTCCATTTCTCTGTTGCTTTCTGTCTTTGCCTTCTGTGTGATTTGTGTCCTCTGTTTCTTTTATAAATTGTCATTTCTTTCTCATAGTAGTCATGTAAGAGCACTGTACTCCTTTTAAAGTTCAGGTGATTTAACTGCTTCCGTTGTACTCAAAGTTGAACAAGATAGAAGTAGCAACTTAACACCCAAGGGCATTTTCGATTTGATGGTGTTTCCAAAGTCTGTGAGCGAGTCAGTATTTCCATCTAATCCCTCGTTTCGCTTGCTGGTAATTCAGTGCGGCCAGCGCGAAGGGTTTGAGATGCACCGAGCTTGTTGCCGCTCCTGATGACAAACGGTTGAATTGTGGGGATTAAAGCGATTATATTTGATCAGCGCACAATGGGTCAGCCTCAAGCCGGGGGCCCCCTGCCTCTCTCTGGACTGCTGACTGCCCAGATTCTCTACAATCGCAATCCTCAACGAGGCTCGTTCTCTGTGTGTTGATTTTGTTTTTAATTGTGGCTGCCCTAATAAGAGCATGTATCTCATTTGAATAAATGAAAACACTAGATATATCATACATATATTTTTGCCTGTGTGATAAGTTTTGTATCTGCATGAAGGACACCAATCATGGGTGGACAGCAGCTTCAAGGGTTTTAGATCAAGGCTCCGCATCTTAACACTGATGGGGTGGAGAGGGGCGGGTGTCAGCGTGGTACAGAGACATTCACAGATCCAGGGAGAGAGAGAGGGAGGAGGGGGGAGTAAGGGGGTCGGGAAGCAGTTTCCTGCGGTGTAGAAGCTGGCTATCTGCCATTCAGAGCGTGTGCATGTATGTGAGTGTGAGGGGAGAAAGAGAGAGAGAGGGAGGGAGATGGCGAGAGAGGCACCAGGAGAGAGGAGTGTATGTGTCGGGATCCGTGCGTCTGTGTGTGAGCGCTTTGACCGAGCGGTGTGAAGTTAGAAGGAGAGGAGAGGAGGGCAAGGAAGAGGAGAATCAGGAAAGAGCCCGATATCTGTTTCTCGTGGATAAATGGGGATATAAGTGAAGAGTCATGTTCTGTCTGAAAGGTAAGTGTGTGTGTACATTACATTAATGTGTTTGCATCAACCCAGTGTGAGTGTGTGGGACTTTTCCCGCAGACTTTCTGAGACAAAGAAAAGTTGTGCACCATCTCTCTCCTCCGTGTGGAAAGTAATCTCTGTCACAGCGGCTTCCTCCGACACAATATCCTTCCTCATGTGTTTTTCTTTAGTGGAAGAAACCCTCTTTCTTTTATCACTTCAATCATTTCTCCCTTTGTTCATTTTTTTTCTGTCTCTGAATCATTCAGGTTCACTGACTTTAATCCTACCTCTCTTTTTTTTTTTTTCCTCCTTCTGTCTATTTGGTTTTTAACCGCTCTTCTTCTCAGTCGCTCTTTGACTCACTCTCGACTTCTAAGAAGATAGAACCGATATCTTCTACTTCTAAAACTTCTACGTTCACCTCGCTCTCTGAGCTTGAAGCGGCTCTCTGAGCTTGAAGCGGCTTGACTCCGGATCGTATTTTAACGGAGAAGAGTGTGTTTGTGTGTCTTGAGTGTGTGTTGTCCACAGTAACAGCTGGCGAAGCAGCAGTTGCTGGGCTGCTGTGCTGCAGAGTGCGGCCATGTGTTTGGCTATCACTTGACTGACCAGTTAAAGTGAGATAAGGAGGGAAACTGGTTCCTCATTTACTGGCAGCATCATGTTGCATTTTTTGTCTCTTCTCACTGCTTGTATTGCAGTTTATGCTCAATCTATGACTCTGTAATGACTCAAGCTCTTCCCTCTTTGTTTTACACAAACACTGACTTCACCACGAGCTATGTAGATGATGTGATGCTGTTGACTTAAAGGAAAACAGCCGCTCTGGTTTTGACGTCAAGAGATTTGCTTCCAATGCTTCTGGTCTCCTTCGTTGAGAGATGCATGTTGATGTCCAGATGTAACGACATCATGTTGGAATCAAACTTCCTTCCTGTGGTTTTGAATATCATGCTATGGGAAGAGAATGTACATGAAAAGTTTGTAAATTGCACAAAAGTGTTGGGAAATACTTAGAAAACAACAATACTGATCATTCCTGTAAGTATACACCTTTTTAAAGTTGTTGACCATGCTGTTATTCTGCATGTTAAGTTGGTAGCCTACATTTATTGTACAAAACAAGTTCTTCAAATGCAGTAAATAACATAAGAATGGGAAAAGGAGAATCCCTAAGTTGAAGAATATGTGGGAACACCAGGCCTGCAGATGCAGTAAAATGAAGAGCAGCATGGTCCTCAGCTGCGTCTTACCAAACGGTCCAAACTGCTCTTATCTCATAACGAGGAGATCATCCCTCTTGTGAAACCACCGTACTTTCTCTCTCTCTATCTTTTAGATTTATGAGGTACTATAAACTGAACCCTGCAGCAATTTGTGCCAATATACCAGTTCATCAGCTGTACGCAGTAATTTATGTTGTCGGTAACACTCTTTCCATTCTACGGGACTCTGGTCAGAAACAGATGTGGGGGTTGTGTTGGAGAAAAAAAAAGCAAAGATTTTTGTTGGATGAAGTAATTTAAGATTTTTGTACAAGATTTTCCTGGTTTTAACGTTGCATGTTTGACTTTGTGTGCTTAGTTCTGAGCAACCAACCGGTTGTATGGTAGCAGGAAGTTATTTACCCTCATACATGTTTAAACGTTGTCATACTCAAATCTAGTTCTGGACATTTCTTCTATCGGTTAAAGATAAAGGCACCACTAGCAGTTTGGATATAAAAACTGACCCACATACTGCGTATTACATTAACCTCGGTGATCCGAGCAGTAGATTACTCTACATTGGTTGCCAGTTACAGAATGTCTGCTTATGTTTATGATTTAAACAAGTCCTCTCAGTAGCCCTTGCCAACTCTTGGGCAGCTGTGACACATTTTCGGTTGACGTTCCTCCACATCCAGCTGTGGCCAGAGTGGATTCTCATCTGTTTTGACCACACACTCACTCCCC
>NW_022280082.1:806545-808052 GCF_004355925.1 Anarrhichthys ocellatus | reverse complement strand
TCTCTCTCTCTCTCTCTCTCTCTCTCTCTCTCTCTCTCTACCTCTGTAAATCATTGCATTTTAGTGTAAGCCCTTTGCTAGCCGGCCAGACCACTTGGTGTGACTTTTGGTATGTTACATAAATTCCTCCTGCACTTGAGCTCCACTTTAGTAGAATGTGTTCGCCCAGAAAGGAGATATTAGATGGGCCCGAGTTAGGGATTAGTTGGAGTGATTTTGGAAACCTCGTTCCCACTGTAATTGGAGGTTTCCTTCAGTGTGCCGGTTAAAGAACTTCAACATTTCTGTCCATGTTAGTGAACGTAAGCTCCGTCAAGCAAACATATTTCAGAGACTGTATCTGACCTCCTAGTTGTGAGGTCATCTGAGGGCAGCTCGGGCGATGTCAAATCTGGAAGAACATGTCTTTGGCTCAATGGAACTTGGTCTCGTGTATCCTGGTTCGTTCTCAACTTGTGATTACAGTTCACTCAGATGTGTGATCATTATAGCGGCTTCACATGTGTTTTGTTGCAGTGGAGGGGGGACGTGCAGATGTGCTGATCCAGCCATGCACAGATGTTGAGTTGATGAAGCGTGCACTTGGACTGGAGCCTGAACCATCATCTAGTTTGAATACGTTTAGTGTTATTGAGTCATAATGTGAAGTATTCTAAGGCTTTTTTTAATGACTTCATTTGTTAGTAACAGATGTATAATCTGTCATTTAGGTCATGATGTACAGTAGCCACTTTGAATACTTTCTGTTGAACGAGTTTATATTTTCTTTTTTAATGCATTAGGGCTGAAATGATAAATCAATGAGTTCAAGTTAATCAAGTGTGAGGATTTGCTGCCTTTTTCTGTTTTATAGCTTTTAAAATGTTATATATTTCAATTTTGGACCGTCGTTCGGACAAAACAAGACGTCGCCTGATACTCGTGATGGCCATTTTCCACTATTTTCTGACATTTCATAGACCAAGCCATTCATTGCTTTATTAATGAAATAAACAGCAGATTAATTGATAATGGAAATATTTATTGGTTGCAGCCCTAGAACTCAGTAAGATAGCACATTATCAACTGTAAATCTGTTATCATATCTAATTTGGCTTCACTTTCAACATTTGTAACTAACTAAAGTCATAACTAACCAGACTTAACGGGGTTAAATAATGACCGCTGATATAACCTGCTGCTGGAGATGTTTGTCATTTTAAGCGGCAGAAGTGACGGCCAACTCCAGTTAGAAATGAGAAACCGTTACCTCAATGTCCAGAACACATTATCCTTAATTCCAGCCTGATGTGTTGGCATGTACAGTATGTGTGTGCGTTATTCAGACACATGCTGGTTCATGTTTTGAAAGTGTGTCTAATTTACAGGATCTATACTTGATCTTTGATTGAATACGGGTTATATAGAGATGTTAGTGAGCATCTGTATGCGACCTACACATGTGTGTGATTGAATTCCCATAGTGTGTGTGTGTGTGTGTGTGTGTGTGTGTGTGTGTGTGTGTGTG
>NW_022280082.1:799006-801545 GCF_004355925.1 Anarrhichthys ocellatus | reverse complement strand
TAGCCTCTGGCTATCTGCTGAGGCTTTGACCGCACACACTCACACATTCTCTCCCTATTCCCCCAAAGTTTTGTATGGCCACGGTGTTAGCCACCACCAGAGGGAGACATTCGCATTAAGCATTGTCAAATAGTTCTTGCAGTCTTATCAATTTTCTGTTTGTATGTGCATCTCTGTCTGGTGGTTTAATGAGCCATCACTGCAGTATCCAGTCTTCAGTTTGGTCCAGTCCTATCCTTAATCTGATCATATCAATAAGCTTAGCGCCTCACAGCCAAGCTGATTCAGGATCATACACACATACACGCCCTCACCTGGCAGCTGAAGTCTGATACCACTCGTGACTACTCTCACCCGGTGTATATCTCTTTCTCTGCTGCTTACTGTATCATTTTATCTGTCTGTGTTAGACTCTCAGGTAAGACCTCTTGGTCCATCTGAGCCTCACACTGAGTTCAGCTCCAATTAAAGTCATCAAAGCTTTGAAACACGTCGCGCTTCTGTGTTTTATTCACCTGAAATTATTAGATTTGGCATATTTTCCGCTGGATCTCTGTACTGGGTAACAACAGTCAGGTGAGGGTGAACCTGAGGCAGTAGGTTGATATTTTCCCCACATATATCACGCCAAGTCTTCTTGAACCTCTTCACATTTGAGCACTCTGAGTGATATAGTTAATTATCTACAGTCTGGTGTCCATCTGTGTTGTGTATGTGTCACAATCGGGGGCTAGGGCTGGAGGCTGGATAATCTGGGTTTACAGATTAGAACAGCACCGCTGAGGAAAGAGGCGGAGCGGAGAGGAGAGGCCATGTGTACGCCACAGAGCAATGCTGGTGTTTTGTCTCAGATGGATGCAGAAAGAGGAAGAAGGATGCTCTTAGAAACTGCAAACTTGTCCGAACACTGTTGGAAGATATTTATCAAACAAAGAGCTCACCATCTTTGGTCATAAAATGGTTTCTTGACTTTTTGCGGATCTTCTTTTGCACAATTTGTGGTGATGCTTCTGGGCCAAGGACAGCACAATATTTAGAAGAAAAACATACTTTAACCACAGGTATTTCCAATTAGGCAGTGCCCTTTTTAAAACCTTGTTTTTGCATCTTTAAAGTAACTTTTGAAAGTTCTTGTGGTCATTTGTGGGGGTCAGGAATCCTGTTTTTGCAAGCGCCCGGGTTGTCTGCCAGACGTCCGAGTATAGTAATGCAGGATATTTGATTGCCGTATGCTGCAATAGTTCTGTGGAATATTTGTTCTGGGGTTAAATCTTGTAATCTAACACGGCACAGCCTTCCTTTGTCAGGCAAATCAATGCAAGTCAATAGGATCCCCTGAGAGTGGGAGAGGAAGGACAAAAACAGTAGGAGGAGAGAGGAGGAGACGGAGGGGGGGATAGGGTCCCCTCTGGGTTGCAAAAACCTCCAAACCCCCATCCCATCTTCCCAGAAAGACAGGGGGAGGCCTATTGAGGGTTTTGGACAAGAGGGGAGGTCTTCCACACTCGCTCCTCCATCCCAGCACCTCAAGTGCTTGTCAAGAGAGATTGGGTCCTGCAAGAAGAAGGAGGAGGAATTGGGGGGCTTTGGTCCTGGATAGTGCAGGGGAGGGTGGCCGTTGGGGGGGGTTAGTTAGCACGGGATGATCACATACGTGCACTGCCTCTCATCAAAGCCGGTGGTCAGCTGCTGGCACAGGGCCTGCTATGAGGACCTTCCTGGCAAGAAAGGAACTCTGCGCTCCTTCCTGCCCGCCAACAAGATGGGGAACAGCCTCCAGACCCAGGCCTTCCCAAGTCCCAGGCCCGCCAGGCCAGAGGGCAGCCTGTGCAAACGTCTGCTTTCGGTGTCAAAGGTCCATCAGAGGCCAGACTCTCTCTGGACGCCCAAACCGCTGCTTGAACCAATCATCAAGGGCTCACTGAGGAAAATGCAAACCTTCCAGGATGGCAAAGGTACAGACCAGCGAGCAGATCATATTCACTGCTGTGGAGAGTGTTAGCTTGAAGTTGTAGAATTGGAACAAACTGTTAGTTTGGCAGAGATTTTAAGTGTTGTCTAATGTTAGAGCTTCATACATACTTCAGACTGTTGTTGAGATTTGGCCCTAACGTCCTCTTTGAACTCAAAGACGATGTGATTATAGGGGTTCTTGCCTTCAACTTTAGACTACCAGGTAGCGGTCTCTGTGAGCCTCTTAGTAAGACTTAGCAGACTTAATGTGGCAGCACAGTGCTGTTTTGCTACAGTAATGATTGTGGTATGTTTCTTGTTTGGGAAATGGGCTCCTGCTACAAAGATGTCTTAAATCACCTGAACTGTTTGTGGGTAATAATTATACGCTGTCTGTCTCAGTGCCAGAGAGTCACAACACATACGGGCAGAAGCTTTTACCAAGCTGGGCTTTGTCTCTTTCCATTAGGTGATTTCTATCCCCTTGTAACTGAGCGATCTGTGCCGTCTGTCTTTATGTGTGCGTGTGTGCATCTTTATGTGTGTGTGTGTGTGTGTGTGTGTGTGTGTGTGTGTGTGTGTGTGT
>NW_022280082.1:795279-798996 GCF_004355925.1 Anarrhichthys ocellatus | reverse complement strand
GTGTGTGTGTGTGTGTGTGTGTGTGTGTGTGTGTGTGTGTGTGTGTGAGATATGCTTGGCCTCTTGTGCGGAATCTATACAGACTGTGGCTTTGTGACCTCTAAGACCCTTGGACTTTGTTGTGGTGGCAGGGGCTCCTGGAAAGAACTGGATCACCCCTCAGAGAAAGACGTACATGAATACTGTCACTCGTGCTTAGTGACCTGCCATGTTGCACTAGTTACCGTCTTTTAAATCTGCATTACCTTGTTTGTGTAAGGATATTTCATTTCTAGACTTCCCTGTGGTGCTCGGACATGTTTGAGCATGCATTTATATACTCGTGCACGTATTACTTCCATGTATGGTCCGCCACTTTGTGTGTGCATGCCTGCATCTAGACCAGTGATTCTCAACTGGTGGGTTGTGACCCAAAAGTGGGTCGCGGACCCGTTTTCAGTGGGTCGCGGGCCTTTGCCTGACAAAAAAAAAAAAAAAGTTGTGATTTTATTTTGAAGGGCATTTTTTATTCAGCGGACTTATTCCAGCATTTACGGCACTTGTTCAGTGGTGCAGGAAAAACACCGACCAATGCGTTGTGAATCACATCAGGTGATGAAGCTCAGCCAATCAAATATGAGTATTCTGACAAGTTTCCTGACTGGAGTGAGATGTACACACACCATGACACACGGACGAGGATACAGAGGATACAGCCTTTATTTTACTTGAAATGAGAAGAACATTTATTCATGTATTTCTATGTATTATTATATATATTATATATATATTATAATAATATAATATATATAAACTCATTAATTATTATTATATTATAATAATATTATTATTATATTATCTATATATCTGTATATATCTATATAGATATATATATCTATATATAGATATATATATGGGTGGCCACCCATGGGAACAAGGCACAATAGCTAGCAGCTGGAGGTGATGGGCCAGGCCTGCAGGGAAGTGTAACCGAGCTGACAGTAAACGGGTGATGCAGCCGACACTGCTGTGGTTATGGAGGTGACCCACTTTCACCTCCTCCACTTTATAAAGGAGCTATCGGGGAGACGAGAGAGAGTGCTGAAGGATTTGACAGGCTCTGTCTCATGATCACATTATTTATTTACAAGAATACATCAAGGATATGACATTGCGGTACTTGATGGTGCTTATTATGCCAGTGGTCGACCAAATGTCTTGTGAAAAAGCAAAAGCGGAGATAATTCAACTTCTGTAACTTCTGTTTTAGTATATTCCCATGTTAAGTCTGTGTCTGTCCAATCCACTCTAATAACAACTTTCTAATGTCTTTCTTCAAGTTTAATCGTCTAAAACCGTCCCGTGCCTTTAGCGCAACAGCATGCTGACATACGAGTGCGTCCCGTCCTCACGCCTGCTTTGTCTAACATGCCGTGACAGCTCAAGATGCCATGGGTACAGTATTGTCTGGGCTCTGTAGGTTGAATCAACCACCCAGTCACTCTGTATTCACGCACCGCTGAACAGAAGACACTCACACAAACACGCTCAAATTGGAGTTTTGCTAATACGACCTTTGTGTGCGTCTCTGCTGCATGACAATATTTAATTTAAAGTGGTATTTTGACACACTTTCCCTCCTGCAAAATTGCAGTAGGCTATATATATACTGTATATGACATTTCTATTAATTGTGCAGCCCCAGTTTTCACACTCTTCTCTTCCTGTTTGCTACCTGACCCCAATTCTTTGCATACATCTTTATTTCCTTATAGCAGATTGGAAATGGCAACTCTTTTTTTCCCCATCAGCTTCTCCCCCTGATCCTCCTTCTATTCTACATCAGTTTAATGGTGGAGCAGGTGTTCCACCGAATCCCCCATAATCCCTCAATGGGGAGGCAGGTTCAGCTATCGACCAATCAGTGCCCAACAGCTCCCAAGGGAAGAGCACCTGAGGGAGGCAGGGCTTATAGAGTAACTAGATGAGGCCAAATGAAATGCGACCAGCATTTATGTCGGGGAAGTGCTGCATGAAATTCAGTTGGGGTAATATAATTGTGGCTCTGGGAAGCAGGAGCGGTTTGATCTTGGCCTCAGCTCTTTGTCATTGTCTCCCTTTTCATAGTTTCATTCACACTAAAATAACCACGTTAGCCATCTTTTCGAGGCGAGGGTGGCTCCACAATTGACAAAGTTGCAGGTTCCACTTTCTTTAAAGCTGCCCTGCATTAAAAGTATATGCAGTCATTAAAGGTAGGATGTTCAATGAAGTTATTCTAAACCTGTGCCCTGAACTCTGGTTTGAGGTGACAGCATAGCCAGTTAACTATTCTTGCTGACTGACTTTTTCTTCTCACACTGTGTAGAAAACCATCCAGTCTTTCCTCTTACTCAGGGATTTTAGGGTTTGAGGTGAAATACATTTTTATAACACAATGAGACTTGTTAGTTTCAAGGCTTACTACACTCATACACACTCGTACACACTCAAACGAGTAAAGACAAGTACACACTTAGTCCTGAATGTGCATGAAAACACCCTCAATAGCAGGTTGGAGGTAGCAGAACAATGGAGGAGAGAGCTTGACAGCTTAATGAGATGAAGAAAAGAGGGGGATTTCTCTCACACACACACACACTTTTGGGAATAGGGGGTCAGGGGTTGCTTGGGGTCGTTCAACTGTAAAATGGGTTCAGGCTCTGTTTTCCTTCAAAGCAACTGTCTGCCACGATCCATCAGTCTCTCTCTTCCTCTCAGAGATAAAGTCTGTGTGAATGATGTTTTCTTTCTTCTTCTTATCTACACACTGACTATGTAAGCTAGCAGGCCAATCCACATGTGTTTAGACATTTATTTGGTTAGGAGACAAAGGAGGGGTAGTGTAATCAAGAGTGTAATAGCGAGCTGTGTGTCTAACAGATGGAGACTGCTCAGCTTGTTAAAGGCCTAATAGGTAATGGCTGGCTAGTGATTGGCTAAACAGGTGCTCCTCCATCATGTGTGACCGACAGCTAACGGAGTCATCACTGACAAATATCAGGAGGTAATTGAGTTTCTGGAGACTGGAAGCGTAGGAAGAGAGAGAAGAGGAGTGAGTCAGGGAGAGCAGCATTTATTTCAGGAGGGATCAGGTGTGAGAGACTCTCAGGGCCCCATATGTGTAGAATTGAGTTTTACTTAATGGCTTGACTATCACATCAGGACAGATAATCACTGGAATCTAACGAGACATTAGTCCTTCCATTGACCAAATGTGTCAAGGGACTAACAGGGAGCTGCAGAGTATTGGTTGGTTTTAATCATAATATATAATATTTAATACTGAAACGGTTCATTGTGGCTCTGTTTTCTTTCAGGGTAGATTTTCCTTTAGTTTGTAATTATTGTTTCTTCCTATAGTCCCTCACTTAATGAAATTCCATTGACTGTATGTTCAGAGTGTTGCTCCGCCCCCTGCTGCCCTCGCCCTGTTTACAAAGGGAGCCTCCTGGATGTTGGGTCAGTGTATTGCACCACATGGCACCCGGATTCTGAAAGAACGTGAAGGTGGCTCTTGATAAGATGGCACATGCAGATCTATAGCTCTAGGATCTCTCCCTCTCTGTGGTTCCTGGGTGTCACCGTTGGAGTGTAACACAATCTGTTCATCTGGTGCCTATATTTATGATTGATAGTGAGGAATACTTTGGTGTGTGTGTGTGTGTGTGTGTGTGTGTGTGTGTGTGTGTGTGTGTG
>NW_022280082.1:786716-795269 GCF_004355925.1 Anarrhichthys ocellatus | reverse complement strand
GTGTGTGTGTGTGTGTGTGTGTGTGTGTGTGTGTATGTGTGTGTGTGTGCATTTCTTGTATGTTATTTATGCCAGACACATGCAGTCAAGTAACAAACATCTGTCTCCCTCATTAGCAATATAAAGCTCATGTTTTAATGCACACTGACAAAAATCTTCTTTCTTTATCCACTGCACTGGAAAAACAATTACATAATGAATGTAAGAGTTTGTCTTAACACTCTCAAGATGCCATCACACTTTGAAAACAAAGGCGATTTCAAGACTTAATCTGCGGCGTGTTTACTTCAGCAACAGCTTTTGCCCTCTTCTTCAGCCTCAGTCAGTTCAACAGTGGTCGTGTTGTTGATAATTGAAACATCTAATTGTGCCTTAAGTGCAGGATAAGTGTGTTTAAGCGCTCCGTGGCTGCGTCTACCTCAGGCACAGCTCATTTCTTTAATGAGCGCTGCAATTACAGGGAGCTTTTTTCCACCTCATGCTGCTTTGAGTCGGGCTCTCTGAGGCTCCCGGCCTTGTTTGCCCCGCTGACCAGTCTGCTCTCTGAATGCACACATGGTTACATTTCTTCTACTCTTACGGTTCCCACAAAGTGCGCAATCTCCTTCAATCCAAGGAAAATCCCACAAACCTCAGGAAGAAAAGGTAGCTTTCATTTATTTGGGTGCCAGCAATGTACCGTAAAGTAGTGGGAATCACTTTGGGCTCTTTTTTTCCACCATTTTCTGACATTTTACACAATTAACAGGAAACAATATTGTTCCTTTTATTTTTTGATCATTTAAAAAAGATGTACTTTAAATGTACTGATGTCGTGTAGCTCAGTACTATACCGTTTGATTTGCATGTATGAAAAAAATCAACAAATCAAAAAAGGGAAACTATCTATCTTATAAATAATCCAAATTATAGTAAAATAAACGTATTCAACTGATTTATGCATTACATTTAAGAAGGTTGATATATATATACGAATAACCACAAAAGAATAATCTAATTGCTCTGGTCAGGACACTTTTTCCTCCTCTAGTTCTCATCAACCTCAGACCCCCTCACTCCTCCTCCATGTACCCGAGCAGCAGTCTCCCTCCTCCTGCCTTCTCCTCAGCCACAGGCCCCTTTATGTCCCAATCAGCTGGAGGCTCCATTAAGCCTCAGAAAGCAAAGCCAAGCCTCTGAAAAGCTCATGTCCCCCCATAGAGGCTGATTATAAAAGGAGAGAGAGAGAAAAAGTGATTTTAGGTCCTCTTTAAATCTGTCTTGTTAATGAGTTCTCACCATAGCAACGTTTCTTCTTCAAGGGTTTTCCATGCCACATGTGTAGATGGATTAGGGTTATTAAAGAAGGAAAAAATGTAAAGTAAGGGAAGCTACCGCCATTTTCTCTGCTTGTAAAGCCTCATGGGAGCGTGCACTGGTGACCGCTCCACCAACATTTTGTCTGATCATAGCAGAAGCTACATTTCTAGACTGTCCTGTAACTTTGCAGGATGACATTGGGAAACCAATTCCATTTGTCAGCAGTTGCTAATCTCCACCACAGGGTGGCGGTGTAGTACAGACGTGCAGAGGGACTCATTCAGTGGATGAGACTGAAGTGCTTCCCCGTCCTTAGTTTCTGAATTGATCATCAGTGAATCATCAATTTGAACCAATATAGAAATGACTTAAGATCACACGCATAAAAACATTGTGTCACACTAAATTCATTGGATTACGCTGATTACCAAATTACAGTTGGATTAATTGCCCATCAGACAGAACGCGCCCATTTATCAACACCAAAAAGAGACATATGGGGCGTCACGTAGAATTTAATTTGGAATAATGGCTTCAATTTTGGGAGTATTTGATCAGGGAGCTGGTCTCGTTTCCCTCAGGACCCATTAGGAGGTTGCACTCATTTCATCCGAGAGAGGTCTGCTCTCTCTATTAATGCCTCCATCCCTTCATTATTGCTCAGATGGGACAGAAGGGGGGGAGGGGGGGAGAGATGGAGAGGGGGGCGAATGGGTGGTTTATAAAGAAAGAAAGAAAGGGGAGGAGGAGAGAGGGAGGGGATAAGTGGATTTGGGGTCCTGCTTGTTTCCCAGACGAGGTCTCAATATAGGATTATCAATGGAGGAACCCAGGCTTAGCACATGCATGTGCGCGCACACACACCTGTGTGCATCCCCGTCTGTTTGATGAGTCGGATGAAACCGCCAATCGCAGCGTGTCGGTGTGTGTGCGACTGTGCATGTGTGTGTTTCACAGATGATACTGATCCACGTCATCTAATGAGCTCCAAGCCTGTCCTGAGACATATTTAACCCTCTCAGTCTTTACCCTGGGATTAAAACACGCTCATTAACTTCGTCAGGATCGCATTGATGCGGCATAACATTTATGTATCGCACTTAATGCTGATAATATTAAGACACATGAAGATAAAGGTTTTGGTCTGAGCACTGATGGAGCACCACAGCTACAGCAAGTGTGTCCTGTAGCTGACCATGACCCCTCAGCCTTAACTGAGTATCAATAAAGTATCACATGATGATGATGATGATGATGATTGTTCTGTTTCTTGTCAATAGAATGCATAATTTATGATGCAGTGGCAATGGTTAGCATAAAGGCTGGTGCTGCTGTCTGGCCACAATGTTATAATATATGATGTTGAGCTTTATGTGTTTTTAAAGGTTTTAAACTTTCATCTGTGAGGCTTGCTTGTACAAGTGTTAAAAGCAGGCTTCACGAGTTTGTGAATTTCGATTATCAGTAAAATCGTTTGATCCCAAATTCCCACTTAAGGCTTCCCTTTCTGCTCCGTTTGTTGTTTCTCTGCTGTTTACAATCAGCAGATCAAAACACAACCAGTTTAGTGTTGTCAGTGGTGGTATTAGGGGACCCGAAAAAATACGACTGCACGCGACATTACAGAGCTAAAGTGCGGCATAAATCAGTGTGCAAAACATCCTCTAATCAACCAACTAACAGAGAAGAAACAGACATTGGATCGATGTTATGGACCTGGTGAACAGAGACAAATCCAGTCATGCGGTGTAAATGTATCTGTTAATAAAAGTAATCAATGCCAGCCACCAGAACTCGCATCCGACTTCAAATCTAACCTCCCGGTTGTGCTACCGCCTCCAGGCTGATTGTCTTGCTCACTTCCTAGATTTGTGGTCATGGGTAAATTGGCTGTTTTGCTGATTGTTGATTGGACGGTTTGGCGTTGCAAACCCCCTCACTTCCTCTCCCCAACTGACCTACTGTTGTTGCTGATGAGAAGTGAGGTGCAATGTGGGAAGTGGGTCAAAAAGCGTAGAGTCAATTTTGCTCCAGTGGTGAAGGAACTGTAGAGAAACATGCACACATTGTAGTTGATATGGCTTTAACCCACTTCCCATTGGTACCCCTGTATCACACACACACACATACACACACACACACACATTGGGCTTCCCTCCCCTGTGATGCAGGCTAGCCCCAGGTGGCTTGTTGCTTTGTGCCCTTGAGCTACTGAAGGCACTTAACTTAAATTAGCTCAGTCTGTCTCTGTGCCTCTGTGTCCAAATCAGACAAGAGTCTCTCGTCAGCAGCAAGAGCTGAGCGCGAGGGGCGCTTGTGTGCACAGCAGTATAAAATAAGGAACATTTATTACCTGCTTTCTGTGTTTTTCTATTCACCCATTCTGTGTTTTGCAGGTGATTGGAAATCGAACACAAGCTGCTGTCGTCTTGGTAAATCACTCTTGATTGGAGTGTCGGCTAAATGCCGTCAGAGTAAAATGTGCAGTGAAGTATCGATGCCAATTAATCATATAGTTAAACTGAATGAAGTAATATTGCAGCTGCTACCTATTGATTCCTGTCATTATCCCGGGTTGGACATTATTCACATCACACTTTTAATCACGCCAGTTGTGAGCTTTATGCGTGGGGCTTGAAAGTCTGGTGTTGCAGAAACACATGCGTGCACACACACACACACACACGCACAGTAAAAAGTGAATACAGGGGACAACTACAAGGGTGGCACTCGCCTCTGTGTTTTTGTGTCAGATTTATGGCATTTTGTGTGTGAAGTTAATCATAAAATTGGATTAAAGATGGATGCACACACACACGCGCACGGGCCCTTTGGAAAGAGCAGACAGCCCTGGTGTTGAAATGTAGGTCAGGAAACAAGCGTGGCAGCCAACATAATGCTGTGTGTGCTGGCATCCCTACGTGGAAGTGTGTGCATGTTCATATTAACTTGTGTGTGTGGTTACATGCTTGCATGTTGACTATATGCACATGTATCATCTTCTAACCTATATGTTCAAGTCTGTGAGTGTGAGTCTCAACAGCATAAACAAATACGGCAAAAAGGATAAAGCTTAACGGGATGCAATGATAGTAATCCAGTAGCCTTTAAGGTCTAGATTGTAATGTGTGTATGGGTCTGTTGTCGAAACGCAGTAGATTGTGGAACCAGCTGCAGGCACACATGCATACATACAATAACATGAACAATGATGTCAGCCTGCTGTAAGCCAGAGAGACACACAAACACTCAGGCCTTGTGGTTATTGATGCGGCGGGTCCTCGAGAGGGTCCACTGGAGAGTGATAAGGGCCAGGAGTCAATACGAGTGGAGACAGTGAGGCTGGATGGTAATGGCTCTTAATGTAGTCTGGGCTGCCAGGGGTCTGTCTTCATGTTACACTACCTGCAGCTGAATGGAGCTCATTGGAAATTATTTGATGACACATGTTGCACACCTGCATAGTCACAATTCAGAATGGGAACCGCTCCGATGAATTTATGAAATGCGGCTAAACTGAAAGGAATCCATTATTCAAGGGCTTACCTGTTTGCTGTTCAGCTATGGCACAATACAAACAGTGTGTACCAAATTTCATGGCAATCCGTCCAATAGTTGTTTTTTAGTTGCTAAAAACTTAATTCCAAATTCTTGAGCCCATCCCAACAGCAGGAAAACATGCACTGAATATTGTCCCTGCAAACGTACAAACCTTTTTCAGTTTCCTCTTATTGTCCTGCCAACTTCAGTGGGGGGGGGGCCACTGGGGTTAGATTGCATTCGATTTAAAACTCTGTTGCCGGGGGGAAATGGACGGTTGGCTACAAATCCACCCTGACAGGAACATAAAGCACATCAAGTTAGCAACAAAACTGCCACCCTCTCTGAAGGCACCAAAAGCTCCGGCGTACAAATCAGCCTGCTCGTAAAACAACAGCGTTTTAACGGCCTGCTCAACAGGCGTGTACATTTCAAGAGTGACCCGCCTTTTATTGTGCTGAAGCTAACATTTGGCTGTAAAAGTTTTCTTGTTAAATGAATGTATAGGAAGGACTTATTTAACGGTTGCACACCTCCCTGTCAGTTTGTGCACTTTCCAGCTGTTATCGCTGCTAGTTGACCTGGTCTTTGTTTTTAGGCTTTTCATGGCCGCTTCTTGTTTCGCCGCCATGCTGAAGCACAAAGATCTAATGCACAACAAGGTTTTTTTCAGCACAGACTAGCAGTCGTGTCTGTGCACTTGCTCAAACAGAGGTGCACATATCTGGTCTGTGTGTCTTTCTCTTTCATCCTGGCTTGAATTTCAAAGGGGTTCGGTTTGGGTCAGACATCAGGGGAGGGAAAATTAGGCATGACCGCCAAGCCTGCTGGGTCTCTGTGTACGTTTGGGTGTATAATAACTGTTTTTAGTGAGTCTAGTCCTTAGGATGTTTTGCTATCTATCTTTCTTTTGGCTTTATCTCTTTCCCTGCCCTCCACCCCTGACTTTTCTCTCTGTCCCAGCTGCCTTTATCTCCTCTCTCTGGTTTCTTTTGTCCCTCTAAACGCTGCCTCCTCTATCCCGCCTCGCATTGCGACTCAGCAAAACGTCTCTGCTCCTACCACATCAAAGAACCTTTCAAACATTCTGTGGATGCAAACGTTGCTTCCCATCTCTTCCTGTTTTGAAAGTCTTTGTGAAAAGTTTTGCTTTTGATACCATCTCCACTTCTTCTCCCCCACATTAGTATTGCGTTGCCCTTTTCAAAGACATTTCTCCGATTCACACACATCAAGCTGTGTGAGAACAGCTACACGGTGTTTGAACAGATGACACAAAGTATACGTGTGCCACCACATCAAGGCGAGGGCATGCACATACTTATGAAACCCGAAAACAAACACAAAGAACAGAGTCTGATTAGGTTAGTGATGGTGTGTGCATGCTCGGGAGCGTAGTTTGCAGGGTATCACTTTGACTTGCAGGGTTTTCTCATGGCTCACAAAGAAGGAGCAGCCTATAGAGGGAGGCCCCACTGCCTTTCATTCAGAAGAATAACCCAGTGTACACACAGACGCACCCACAAAACACAGCAGTTTTCGTTACTGACTTGAAATGTACTTAAAGTCTCCCCGGTTTATGCTGCAAGTACAATTTTTCACTTGGTGTAAAAATGTACACACAGCTCCCACGCGACACACTTTTGATTCAAATCACACACTCTAGTATTTACTCAAGTGGCAGGTAAAGAAAGAGCGGTGTGCTAAATCACACAAAGGCGTTTTCACTAAAATGATATGTTGTGAGCCACTTCAGTAGCCTGAAGTACATTTACAGACTGAGCTCATTCTGCATGTAATCGTGCAGATACGCTGCTGATGAGACGTTGACTTTCTGCTGGTGAACATAGAGGGGTTTGCTGTCTGTGTGTCGTTGGCTGAGCTTGTGTGTCTGTAAAGGGAAGTTGTTGTCTGTCTTAACATGTGTATGTGCACTGTATAATAATAGCGCTGAGATTGGTTTGTGTGAATGAATTGTGTGTGTGTGATGGAATCCCAGCTGCTTCAATGGAGTAGGTCAGACGGAAACACCAGACGAGTTGTGTGTGTGTGGGGGGGGGGGGGGGCATGCTAAGCAGACAGAAGGGCGGAGAGGGGGAGAGTGAGGGAGACAGCAAGAGTTTGGTGTCAGAAAAAGGTCATCGAGCAAGTGCTAGGGCTTAACTTAACGTGTTTGTTTGTTTGTGTGTGTGTGTGCGCAATGCTCGGGAACTTTACCTCATGCTAAAATCATCAGTTATCACACCTTGTTTACTCAGCACAGCCTCTCTGTCACCTTGGGTTCTCTCTGTGTGTATGTGTGTGTGTGTGTGTGTGTGAGAGAGAGAGTTGTGTTTATTCAGGAGTGAGTTTGAAGTTTAACTTAGCTTAGCTGCCTTTTTATGAGCGCTTTAGAGAGTTGTTTCCCACTTATTCATGTTTACCCTTTCCTGACATCATACTCAAACTCATCATTACTGTTCATGTAATGATTCCCTAGTAATTACAGATTTGTCCTTTTCAGTCCTTTTTGTTTTTACTTACAAAGACAGAAAATGTAATCCTGTATTTAAACATGGAGAATGATCGTCCGCCTTCATCGTGCCATGCTGCCATGCTCCCCCCCCCCCCCCCAGCCTGCTTGTGCTGATAGATAATTCATGCCTCGCTCTTTATCTCCGAGAGGACCAAAGCGATCGGGTTCCCATTGACCCCTGGTGCTACGCTTTCATTCACAGAGATGTAGGGATGAAAGAAAGGGGGAAAGGATTAGAGAGCATGTATGTTGCTCTACGTGCTATAAATTATATATTTTCATTCACAGAAACAGAGAGATGGTATGAGATGAAAGGTGCATATGATATAGTGTTTTTATTTATTCATCTTTCAAGGCTTTTGGTACATTTTCCTGTTTGAGTCAACCAAGTCCAAACAACATATGTTGCTACTAGGTTTGCAAGTTTGAAGAGCTGCTTCCTTTCTCTTTTTCACAATGTTATAAACTAAATGTTTTTGGCTGTTTGTCAAACTAAATAAGGCATCTTGCAACATATTTTTTGGTTAACAGGTCTTTGTCATAATTTTGGGGTCAATGTGTATTTTATTAATTGGAAATTAATTTGCATGTAAATACAGATACTATTAGGAATGTAATGCCTTGGCATCTCAAATTCAATTGCGAAATAAAAGATTAGTGCTTTTTGTTCACTTAGCTTAAGTTCATGAATTGTAAAGCAGTGACCCTCCAGTGACAACCCTGCCTCTGTTTAAACCCATTTACATGTTCAGTTCTGGTGAAACTGTAACAACACTGCGCGCATACAGATGCAAAGTGTTTGTGTGCGCTCACGTGTGGAACAGATACTTGGCCTCGTTTTCCACACCTCACATTCTCCTGCTTATCTCCACCTGGCAGGTTTTCCTCCGATATAATGGGAAGAGAACGAGAGAACGCAAGAAAAGAAAGAGAGAGGGGGGGGGGTAAAATCAATGCGTGCTAGATTACATTAGCAGACATGAATGCGCTCATGTTTAAAAGAAAGAGAGAAGAAGAAAGACAACTGGAGAGGGAGAGAGATTTTACATTAGCAGATCAGGTAGAGTTGAGGGGTTTTAGGGGTCAGCTTAGCACTGCCTTATTAAGTCCAATTAGAAAATAAAAGCTGAGAGCTGTCAGATGAAGGGGGACGTGTGTGTGTGTGTGTGTGTGTGTGTGTGTGTGTGTGTGTGTGTGTG
>NW_022280082.1:711870-786706 GCF_004355925.1 Anarrhichthys ocellatus | reverse complement strand
TGTGTGTGTGTGTGTGTGTGTGTGTGTGTGTGTGTGTGTGTGTGTGTAAGTACCAGGTTCAGGCAGTTTGGGAATTTGAAAGGATGTTTGATAGACTGCACTGTTGGATGAGAGAGGAATGTGTGTGTGTTTTGTGGATTGGTGGGGATAAATTAAGCAGTCTGGGCTAAAACAAAGAAGAAGAAAAAACTAGAGTGTATATTTTGTTGCCATGTTTGGGAGAGATCTAAATGAGGTGTAAGGAGGAGGAAGAGCAGGAGCTCTCCATCAATCGCTCTCCTTTATTATCAGTCTACCCGATCACCATTGAGTCCAGTGCAACAAGACTTGTTAATTATTCACATTCCAATATTTCTTTTTTTACCATCTTTTCAGGTGGTTGCTGAACAAGAAGGGATAGTCACTGTCGTGCCACAGGCGCTAATACTAATGAACACGTGTTGAGATGTTCTGTGTGAATACTAAGAATTGCTCGATAAAGAAGGAAGAAAAAGCAAATAATGCCTCATCTTAGGTAATCAAGATGTATTAATTGCATAACCAGAGGGCTATTATCGGTGGGATCTAATCATGTTCATAATAATCCCTGATGTTTGTTGTGCTTAATAAGCCTCTTCCTCTGAGGTCCAAGCTTCTTCCACCGAGTCCTTCACGCTTCACGCTTCCTTATGAACAGATGACAGATTGGTATGGTTTGTGCTGGGGGCTTCCAGTCTTCACTGGGAATGAGTGGAGGGATGTGTGGACATATGGCTGAATGGATGGATAGCCCTAATCCTAGAGGTGGCCTAGATCTGAAGCCCTCCGTCAGCGGATAGAGGTGTTGACCTGTCTGTCTCGCTGTGTGTCTGTGTCTGTGTGCGTGGGTGTTGATACTGTCCTGAGAACAATAGGCTCTTTAATGAGTGATGCTGCTTGGGCTCGTGTCTGCATCAATGATCCTAATACTGTACGCATGCCAAACAGAGATACAAGCCAAACAGAGGCTACCGACAAAACATGAGGACTCAGGTTTTGACACATGGAGGAAGACTTTGTTTAAACCCTCTCAGGCTAACATGGTGACCTGAGATAAACCTGCGTTTTCTGTCAATCTGAATGGGTTCTATTGCTTCTAACTGGGGTTAAAAATAGGGCTTTTATCACTGGTCAATCTGTCTATAATTGTTTTTGTTATATCTTAAGTGTGTTGTCTACAGAATGTCAAAAAATGCTAAAAAAAAAAAAGATTCACAATTTCTGAAAGGGATCGTGGTTATTTGTAGTCGATATATGGTTATTATTGTAACTTTATTGTAGGTTTTGGTGGTGACTTATGGCCCCTTCAAGTCAGCCTGAGACATACTTGAACATTGTAGGTTGTACATTGGCTTTTAATAGAGTCAGAAAAACCTCTAAAATTACAACACTGCATGGGACCGGCTATGTTGGATCTCTGGAGCCACTTTTGATACACTTTAAGTTGTTCAGCAGATACAGTGGGTATGGAAAGTATTCAGACCCCTTTAAATTTTTCACTCTTTGCTTCATTGCAGCCATTTGCTAAAATCAAAAAAGTTAATTTTATTTCTCATTAATGTACACTCAGCACCCCATCTTGACAGAAAAAAAACAAATGTAGAAATTTCTGCAAATTTATTAAAAAAGAAACTGAAATATCACATGGTCATAAGTATTCAGACCCTTTGCTCAGTATTGAGTAGAAGCACCCTTTTGAGCTAGTACAGCCATGAGTCTTCTTGGGAATGATGCAACAAGTATTTCACACCTGGATTTGGGGATCCTCTGCCATTCTTCCTTGCAGATCCTCTCCAGTTCCGTCAGGTTGGATGGTGAACGTTGGTGGACAGCCATTTTCAGGTCTCTCCAGAGATGCTCAATTGGGTTTAGGTCAGGGCTCTGGCTGGGCCAGTCAAGAATGGTCACAGAGTTGTTCCGAAGCCACTCCTTTGTTATTTTAGCTGTGTGCTTAGGGTCATTGTCTTGTTGGAAGGTGAACCTTCGGCCCAGTCTGAGGTCCAGAGCACTCCGGAAGAGATTTTCTTCCAGGATATCTCTGTACTTGGCCGCATTCATCTTTCCTTCAATTGCAACCAGTCGTCCTGTCCCTGCAGCTGAAAAACACCCCCATAGCATGATGCTGCCACCACCATGTTTCACTGTTGGGATTGTATTGGGCAGGTGATGAGCAGTGCCTGGTTTTCTCCACACATACCGCTTAGAATTAATGCCAAAAAGTTCAATCTTGGTCTCATCAGACCAGAGAATCTTATTCTCTTATACCTTATACTCTGCCATAAAGCCCCGACTGGTGGAGGGCTGCAGTGATAGTTGACTTTGTGGAACTTTCTCCCATCTCCCTACTGCATCTCTGGAGCTCAGCCACAGTGATCTTTGGGTTCTTCTTTACCTCTCTCACCAAGGCTCTTCTTCCACGATTGCTCAGTTGGCTGGACGGCCAGGTCTAGGAAGAGTTCTGGTCGTCCCAAACTTCTTCCATTTAAGGATTATGGAGGCCACTGTGCTCTTAGGAACCTTGAGTGCTGCAGAAATTCTTTTGTAACCTTGGCCAGATCTGTGCCTTGCCACAATTCTGTCTCTGAGCTCCTTGGGCAGTTCCTTCGACCTCATGATTCTCATTTGCTCTGACATGCACTGTGAGCTGTAAGGTCTTATATAGACAGGCGTGTGCCTTTCCTAATCAAGTCCAATCAGTTTAATTAAACACAGCTGGACTCCAATGAAGGAGTAGAACCATCTCAAGGAGGATCAGAAGAAATGGACAGCATGTGAGTTAAATGAGTGTCACAGCAAAGGGTCTGAATACTTATGACCATGTGATATTTCAGTTTTTCTTTTTTAATAAATTTGCAAAAATTTCTGTTTTTTCTGTCAAGATGGGGTGCTGAGTGTACATTAATGAGAAATAAAATGAACTTTTTTGATTTTAGCAAATGGCTGCAATGAAACAAAGAGTGAAAAATTTAAAGGGGTCTGAATACTTTCCGTACCCACTGTATATTTATAGACTGAAAATAATTCTCTTGATGATAATTTAATAAACCATTACCGCAGTAGGAGAATATATTTACAGAGACTCGTGTAGAGCTTCATAACTCAATGACGAGAGCAACCGCAAATACTGTGAATAGACACATAGCAGCGTACAGTAGACGGTGCAGAACGCTGAATGTTACTAAACATGAACCAAAACACACAAAAATCCAAACTGTTGTCTACGGCACTTCAGAGTCGGGCTGAAAGGTTCAGATGAGCAAGGTCGAGGAGGAGGAGGAGGAGGAGGTGGAAGAGGGGGAGGGAGGGAGGTGAGGGGAGGGGAAACCTTTCTACCCACAAATTCAAGGATAATTTGCAGTCCCATTCAAGCTCTTGTTGCAGCCCCCTCCCTCCCCTTCACACACCCCCTCCCTCCCTTCTTCAACCACTTGGGCTGAAAAGAAATACGGTCGCAGACGGAGGGGCACCCGTCGTGTGTGTGTGTGTGTGTGTGTGTGTGAGAGATAGATTGTGAGCAGATTGGACAATGGGAGGATTGTATGTGATCTATATTCATGTGGCACAGATTCATTGGCCATGTGCGCACACATAGCAGGCTGTGAGTGATCAGACGGAGGAACAACGGTTGATAGAAAAAACATCCAGAGAGAAGAAAAAACGAGATTTATACAGAGAATATGAGCACAATCTATAACTGTTCTGGTTTTAGACACCTTAGATAGATGAAAACAAGGTTGTTTTTGTTTTACAAATCATGAAATGGTACATATGAGATCAAATTAGACAAATGTCTAATGTGAGCTTTAGTGCAGTCATTCCCGAAGACTGACTAACAGTCATTAACATTTATATCTGCAGTACACCTTTGAGCCACACAAGGGAACGTGAAAGTTTGTATTGTTAGGATGATTGTATTCTATTCACAACATTGAATCTAATATGAAAGGCTAACATAAGTTATATCTGTTTTACTGATGAGAGGAAATAAACAGGAGCCTGGTAACTCCTCATTCAAAGTATTTAACATGCGTATATGTTTTAAATCAAACACACATAAAACAGATTTGTGATTTATCAAACGTGTGAATGTCTTCGACATGGCTGGTTTACTTTGCATGCAGGTGGAAGCTGCATCCTTCTGGGAATCCCTTCTAAAAAGCTCAACATGGTTTTTTTTTTTTTTTCCAAGGATGTACAAGGTTCCCCTGTAGAGGTGGCTGATAGTTTAATTAGATGCATAAATATTCCCCAGGCTAGTCTGTCGTAGCGGTGAAAGTGGAGACACGCTGATCACACACACAGAAAGTCAGGGAAAGAAAGAAAAGAGACAGCGATGCGGCTGACATGAGAGTTGACGTTCACAGCAAAATAGCACGAGTTTGCCTGTTGCAAGTTCAACTTTCAGCTTTATCTCGAGTCCCGCAGAGTAAAGACGAAAAGAGAGCGTAGAGAGAGAGAGAGAAAGACGGCGCAAGAGAACGACTGATGAAGAGAAATGAAGGGAGAGGCAGCCAGAACTCCTTGGTAACCAAAGCACAGAGGAACAGAGGGGCCGGTCCTACACCCCTCCCGCTGTGTGTGTGTGTGTGTGTGTCTCCGAGGACTGGACTGCCTGAGGGGGAGAGCGGCGGTGGTGGTGGTGGTGGTGATGATGATGGGGGGGAGTGGTGGACCCAGTGTGTGTTTAGAGACAGCGATAGGGGTAGAGGCTCATTGTCAGCATAGTAGACGCTCACACACACACACACTCTCTGCTAAGCAGCCGTGTAGTGAGAATGTGAGCAGACACCAGTGCTCCTCCGTCCCGTCTTTCTCTCGCTCTTATTCACCGGATTTGGATTTTTTTCTTTAAAGAGAGAGAGAGAGGCGCACACTCAACCGGAATAATGGTGTTTATCGGGACCTCGTTAAAATCTGTGATTAAGTACTTCAAAAGGAAGGGTAAGATTGGTTTACTTCTGCTCTGTATTGATCATTAATGTGTCATATGAGTCGTTTTGGACTTCACATGAAAACTACAACAAATGAGCAGCAGTTGATTAGAATTTATACTGTTTATACATCATTATTTTTTAGCGTGAGGGTCAGAACTACATTACTTTTACTACATTTGTTTCGACTAATTTAATAAAGCCATTTTAAATGGCTTTATTAAAGCTGTTCTGTGTCAAAGGTTTACACATGGCAGCTTTAATTAGTTTTATATAATTTTAATAGAAACTAACGGTTTCCTGTCACCAGGTAACCAGTGGGCCAAGACTTCACACTATTAGCACTAAATGACCCAACAGCGTTTGTAAAGGTGGCAGCTGGAAGCATTTCAAATCACAGCTTCTGGATTGGAAATAGTTGGCTTGGAACAATTTAGTTGTATTTTTTTAATGTTTATTTAGTTCTAAATGTTTCAGATAATCTGATCCAGATATCAAAGGAAACAATGCCGAGTCTGTGTGCCATGCATGTACAGTAGATTCTGGCTAGTTAAATCTCGAAGGCTCCATCATTATTTTATTAATGGCTGTGTATTAAAGCATATGAGGATGTTAAACAAAGACCTGGTTGATGCAGGGTAAGCTGCTTGTGCCGACTCTAATCTCAGGTGTATTTATAGCGTGTGTTACCGTCAAGGCTGAGGTGATGTTAATCATTAGGTCAGCGGTTTTTTTGTAGTTCTTGCACGTGCCTGCACGTTGCTCCTCAGGTCCTTTACTGCAGTCCAGAGGATAGTGAGCTCCAAAACGGAGCAGTGCTCATATCCTCAGCTTTTTCCACAACATTAGGAGTACACACAACTTTTTAGACATTGAAAGAGGTTGAATTGGAATTGCAATTTAATCTGGGTTTTATGCTAATTTATTTTGAAAAGAGGTATACTCCCTAAAACAATTATTAAATAAGAAGATTGCACACGTTTCACACTCTTTTAACAACTTAACTATGTATATCAAAAATGTATCTGAACCAAGCTGACCCTTACAAAACACAGAAGGGTTGCATTATGCATGACAGTCAATACTCTATTGGCTGGTGCCCTGTTCAGGATTAACGTTGATTATTGATCATAGCAGCTAATAACATTGGTGTGTGTGTCTGCATACAGATGCATTTACAGGGATTACTGTGTGCAGCCTCTGCATGTTTAGCTCTGGTGCACCTTGCAGCCTGTTTGTGTCTTTCAGTCTTCAGTACCCAGTTTGCTCTCAGTCTGCGTCCTTAATGGACGTAAGGAGAGCTGGGCTGTCAATGCACAGAGGGATTAGTAGTCTTCTGAAAGACTTTCGCGCCTCAGTCGTGTGTGTGTGTGTGTGTGTGTGTGTGTGTGTGTGTGTTTTAAGGGGCTAGGGCATATTGTGGCTCTGAAAGGCCTGATGTGGAGACTGATGCAGGGGGACAATACAGGCTTTGTGTCCATAGTCCCCATGTCCTTGGTCTGCCTTTAGCCTTACTGAGACCTATTCAAACCCTATAGTCAGAGAGGAGGGTGGAGGAGGGCTACCTGTGCTGAGTGTGTGTGTGGGAGAGCAAGAATATTAGGAGAGGATTATGTAAGATCCTGATTTAGCCGGTTTAACGACGTATTCTTATTCCGCCCACAGCTGGGGCTTTACTGCCTTGCTCATAGGTGTGTTGTGCACTGTGAGATACAAAACCGACTACTACTCGCCTGCTTTTATAAACTTCAAATTTAAAATTCTACTTCCTGTGTGCGAGTGTGTTTCATGGAGCTCTCCAGTCCAGACTTGTGGTCGGAGGGTTTTTGCCTCGTGTGTTTGATTGATTGTTCTTGACCAGTGCAGGCACGCTGGATCACGTAGACAGGTCTGCTCCCATCACACACACCCTCATGGTGACATGACTGTGGGTGTTGCTACGTTTTGTTTTTTACCTCTTTTGTCACATTTGGTTCAAACATTTACTAGTGTTCATTCAAATAGTCGGAGTGCCAGATTATGATATATATTATAAGAGGTAAGTAAGTAAGTAAGACTGCAGTCACAGATCATAGTCTACATAGTTTCCTGTTGCTTGTATTTCTGCTGCATGCCTTGTTTTGTGTGTTACAACTCGCACTGTTGGACCGAGGATTGTTGTATTTGCACTGTTATTATACTATATACTATTATTATATTGGGAAGAGAAAGTGGAGATTTGTGAATAAAGAAAAGAAAGGTCTGGTAACAGAGTGAGCAGGAACAACAACCCCTCTCCTGAGCTAAAGTTACCAGCTGCCTGCTCCTCAATGAGCTGTAGAGACAGACGTTAAGGTTCCATTAGTCACCAGCAGCACCGCGACTTGGCACACCGACTGTCCCTTCTAAATCAAATCAGAGATCTATGTTTGACTTTGCTCTACTCATTAGTCACGCACTAATCTGGTCACATAGAAGCAAAGTCGGACACACAAAAGAGCTTTTAAAATCAGAAGTTTTCTGTATATTTAAGCAGTTACGCACTGTCGCACACTTTCTCCAAGGACCAATTTGCAGTCACGGGCCCCTCCGCCCTAAACATCTACCTCTTCTGTCCTCCCCCAACCCACACACACAAACACACACCCTACGTATCCTACTGTGGCTCATTAGCACCTGTGAAAACGCATTCAAACAAAAAGCAGTCCACACACTCTCAGCCCCTTTTCACGACCCGCCCTCCTTCCTCCCGGTTCCCTCGAACGTCTCCCTCAGTCCCAGTTGGACGGACATGTTGTGATGGTCAGGACAGGGACAGACAGTCTAAATGGAGATAGTCCTACATCCACAATCAGCTACTTTTGCTTGGATACGCTCACTTGGTAAGCCGAACTTTTTGAGAACCGTGTGTGTTTGTTGATATTTACACCTCAGTTGTTTTGCTGACGTTTGTATTTAGTGGCTTACAAATGCAGAATGGAAGCTTCAATTCCATGACCATCAGCATTACAAGCCACCACCAGTAGCAAGGGGGAAAATACCATAATCATCTGTTGTGATTTGTTTGATGATGTCTGACTGAAAGAAGTGCTGTAGAAAATGACAAAAAACAGAGAAATATGGTTTGTTCTTGTGAAGGAATAGATAGTTGGATATATTATCTTGAGATCTAGATAGATGTTAGTGCTGCTAGGTGCTGGTGCGTTATATTATTGTTTCTCTGAAGCAGTTTCTAAGTACAAGTAAGCTTGCTTAAAAGTTGGCTTTTTGTATGTTTTTAGTAGCCTGTTTGAATATCCGAGCTGGCTATCATCTGGTTCGTGTTTCACCAGATACTCTTCCTCCCTCCTCCCCCTCTGACTTGTGTGGCCAACTGTGTGATGTCTCAGCTATGTGTCATGTTGTTGGTGTGGAGACTGACGCCTAGATGCAACGCACCTAAATCTCCTTCCTCTTCCTTTTCTCCTCCAAATATAAACAAACCCCTCCAGTAGCCAGTTCTGCTTGTACGGGACATTTTCTAGTCCATCATTTGTTGTTTTTCCAAAGGTTTGAGAACTACAGAACTCCCCTTTTATAAAAAAATTTATATGTTTGAACTATTCGTGAGAAATGATGTATTAACAGATCCTCCAGGAGATCCACTAGGGTCAGTCGAATTATAAATATGAATGAAGATCAACTAAAATCTATAACCTGATCTGTGTGTTTCTGCAGCGGTGTCTAACCTGGATGAGGAGAGCAAGTGGACGGTCCATTACACAGCTCCGTGGCACCAGCAGGAGAACGTCTTCCTGCCAGGCAACAGGCCGCCCTGCGTCGAAGACCTCCACCGTCAGGCCAAAGTCAACCTTAAGACCGCCCTGCGAGGTAAGAATCGGTCACATTGGGCCGCATCAGAGAGCTTGACAGGATCCAGCATAGTAACAGATGGAGTCAGGGTTAGAGGAGTCATTTGCCACTTGCCACATCAATGAGTAAATCAACTGGTTGTCTACAACATTGTAAATATGTCCAACCCTGTCATTTCTGTTCCTTACCAAAGTTTAGCCAACAACACAACAGTGTGAGATCCTCTTCTCCCTGTTTGTGCAGCACAGCTAAGAGAGACACGGGGAGTCGAGTCACAGCAGAGTGACGACATTTGAATTATTCAGCCCCCCCATCCTGTCACCGTCTTATCATCCTGTCGTCGCCACCCAGCCCCAGGGGTCCTAACTAAAAGACAACAGGTGTTCAATGGGAGCACCTGTGCTGTCCATCGAGTCTTTGTGTGTGTTTTATCTCTTTTATTAACTGTCCACTCCCAGGACGTTGAGACTGAAGGGTTCACACCTAACTACAGCCCAGCCTTAAGGAAGTATGTTTAGTGTTTTTGCTTAATAATGGTTGTTTTCATGCACATGTTACCAGTCACTAAATCCAGTGCTGTCAGCACGAGCTACACGAGTCTCCTCTCTGTAACAGAGCCAAATAATCAATAACCAATCGGATGGTAATGAGCATCCACACACGTGGGGTTTCAGCTTGTGTTTTGTGGTGAGGCTTTTGCAGACAGCTGTTGAGTTACAGAAAAGCGCGTCAACAGGTCGAAATACATCAGGAAAGTTACGTAACAGTCGTATGAATATTGTCAATAATATCCCAAGAATTATGCATTTTTGGTGGTCCATCTCGGGTGCCATCTCGGCACGCCAAACTTTCAGCTAAAAGCTCTAAACCACCACTGCACACTACCTGCTCAACAGCAAACGGCAGACAGACATAGTTTACTATCAATCACTAAATGCAAATTTGATTGACTTGGCATTGTAAAATATATATGGATACACCCAGTTCATAGCATTATAGTGTTTTTGTTTTCTGCTCGTCTTCTCGCCCCCTCCCTCTCAGTTCTGCCTAGCAACAAGCGGCTCATCAAGGCCTTTTATTTTATCAACCTTCCTCAATCATCGTAACAACTCCGCTCCCCGTCATCATCATGCTTTCTAAATCCCTTCTTCCACACCGCCACCACATCAGCCTGTTGTTACAGTTGCTACCTTTGCCAACCCAATTAGGATCCATTAGCTGTATTATACATGCACCAGCGTGTCTCTCCTCTGAGATGGGCGGTAATTAGCTATGGAGATAGATGGCACATAAAAGGGATCAAAAGCAGCATCTCTGAGGTGCCAGGCTAGGAGTGATGTGCATGTGCTTTTGTACACATGCGTGTCAGTCACCAAAAGGGATTTTCATAGTGCATCACACGCTGAATAAATCCCAAAGATGCAAGAAAAAAAGGCCGCGGAAGGTTTTTACATGTGGACAAAGTGTGTAATGTTTGCCCTCAACAGTTTCTTTATCCTTCAGGTTACAGGCATCAGCAAACGCACACAAAACCCTCGAAGCTGTAGCAGTAGTATGTCATCAGCTATTCAAAGACTAGACAAAGGATGCACTAGTGGATATCTGCAGAGAGAGATATGATGTGCTAAATGCCCCCTTAGAGAAAGAGAGAGGGACAGCTCTGCCATCTGTGTGTGACAGACTGAAACTGATACCCCCTCCTGGTTACACACGCACATTCATGTATGAACTCCCTTCTTGTCGCACATCGGAATACACACGCATACATCACAACCCTGTCACAGCAGGTGGTGACGAGAGGTGTGAGCAGCGCTTGGCAGCGTCCAGCAGTCCTGTGACTGACACACACACACACACACACAGACACGTAGAGTTGACATGTGTTGTACAGCTACGTCTGTGTGTGTCCTATAGATATTTCACACATCCTTCCTACTATAGTGTTGTTGGATGAGTTATTTTGAATAATTCTGTACAATATACACAATACATTCCTTCCTGACATCAAAAGAAATCCTGTTGGAGACAAAGATCCTAATCGTTTCCCGTCTATAATATGTTTCTCTGTTTCTGTCTGTCCTGCAGAATGCGACAAGTTGAGGAAAGATGGTTTTCGGAGCTCTCAGTACTACTCTCAGGGCCCCACCTTCTCTGACCCCTTACAGTCCACCAACAGCCTGCAGGATGAGGAGGAGGAGGATGATAAGAAGGTACACATACACACAAACACTGCTCTCGCGTACCCTCACAGCTGTCCAAGGGTAACAGTTGGTACATACGATACATACAAGTGCTGAGCGTGAGCGTGTAACCAGCAGTGCTTTGCAGCTGATTCGGCAGCATGGCGACTCACCTCCTGTCATTTCAACAGTGTCAGTCTGCCCTCTAGTGGTTAAATATGAGAATGCAGCTTAATCTAGTTACTTCTCTGTCTTTCTGGATTCATTTTCTAATTAATTTTTTTACATTAAGAATTATCAGCTTTAAATCTGGAACACTTACACCTGCAAAGGTCATTAAATTATTCTGTTCACAGGAATATAAAAGTAACAACAAAACCATAGACAACAACAGTTATCTATCGCTCTTTTAACTGGCAGACCATTAGTGTGAATGGTTTGACAGCCACATAAGCCTCCTCTCCTCTCCGCATTTATATTTCTCACACATAATGTGATATGAGCGGTCCCGAGAGGGTCAGAGGGTCTTTCACTCTTATTATCAGGATCTACTTTGGGGTCCCCAGAGCCCCTTGATGTCGACCGCCTGTTTCATTCCTTCCCTGACCCTCGACCCACATGACACGCTGTCGACTCCCATCTCTCTCTATCTGTCTCTCTACTCTCTACTGTTTGTCTCTCGTCCCCATCACTTCCTGTTGTCCTGAGGCCAGTGAGCCTAACTTTGCCTGACAGCAGCTTCAAAAGGAGAAACAGGGGCTGCAGGTTGAGCCACAATGCAACATAACAAGCCATGCCTTCTACCAAAACTATTGCTGAGGTCCTTTACATCCCACACTTTACTGACCCCCTTCTTATCCAGCCATGCATGGTTTGTATGAAAGCTCTAATCGCTGTCTCTCCTAGCCAGCAATGCGCTGGGGAGTGTCAGGATAAAAAAAGAATGGACATACGGGATGATTGCTGGATGTATTTTGGAGATTCTGAACAAAATCCCACAGAGGATTTTTTTTCCACGGTGGCTAAACTCAACCTGATGCAGATTCAGCCAGGGGTTGATGCCCCTGGATTTGATCTATGATGAGAACAATTTGGGATTATTTGTGTTCACTATGATGATTCGATACAATGATTTCGAAATCTTTCAAATTGACGTTGACAGCATGCTGGAAATGGCTGGTTTTCTGTTGACTAACAGCTCAATTTCAAGCCTGGATGCTGCAGTAAAACCTTGTCGTCTGGTGCTTCTCGGCGGTAATTTCTACTTCAGGGTTGAGAACTGTAAAAGTGTAATGCATGAGTGATTCTCCCTCTTTCTCCCCGCTGTTGCTCACTTGCTTTTATCCTGCCATTTTTTTCTGATTGATGTTTGCGTGGGTGCGAGATTGTGTTTGTGTGAGTGTTTCCATTTGGGTTTGATTGATCGCGAAATGTGTTTACAGCGCCACAAGCCTCTAAAGGTCACAGTGATGTAATATGTTGAAGTCTGTTTGTGTGTGTCAATAAAGTTTTTACAGTCTGTCAGTTACAGTTTGGGACAATTAAGTTCTACAGTATTCTCTTCTATATTCTATTCCCACTTTCATTCTCTACTATTATCGAGACATTTCTCTTTATCACGTCTGTGATCTAATTCAAAGTGACAAAATCTTAGTTTCCATTGCCTTTCATTCCCCCACATCATGTTTCATCCCTCTCACCTCTGTCACTCCCTTTTCCTGTCTTGTCTCTCCCCCTTTGCATTTGACTCTCTTCCTCCCCGCTTTATCTTTTTCATTCCTTGTTTCTGTAATCTCTCTTCTCTTCTACCTTTTGTTTCTGCTGTCTTTCCATTCCCCTCTCTCTCTCTCTCTCTCTCTCTCTCTCTCTCTCGGCTCGACTTCATTTTTGACATTGTTTTAACCATTTCTTCCTCTTTCTCCTCTAGTCCACAGCTTCATCAGCAGAGGACAACAGATCCCAGCTCTCCATGAGGCCCCACACCCCGCAGGGAGGGGGTGAAGGAGGGGAGGGGTATGAGGTTGACGGACAGGTTGTCTGGAACAAGAAAGGCACATCCCTCCCCACCCCAGAGGAGAAGATGAGGCTGGCGGCCCGGGCCGTGCCCACTGACATAGTTCCCATCAACGTCACAGGTATGACCTCAATCATCCAATCATTGTGTCCGTTTCTCACTCACTACCGAGTAGCAGCCAATCCCCATCAGTGTCGGTAGTGGAAAATACATCTCCTGGTCCTCTAGTTCCATATTGAAAAGATCCAACTACATCCCCGGTGTCTATTCTGTAACATCAACCTCTCACCACCAATCACACATTTTGTTTTGTTTCTCCTATTCTGTCACATTTGCTTGACTGCTGTTTTACTGAGAGTTAGATGAGAAGATACATTTATAGTCATGCTCAGCCTAGCTTAGTACAAACCCTGGAAACAGGAGGAGACAACCAGCTTCCACCAAAGTACAGCTCAAATCTTGACCTGGTGGTGGCGCTAGATGACTAATAAAAAATGCCTTTCAATGATCTTAAAACTGCCACATTAACATGTCAAATCTTGTGATTTTATTGGTATTCTCATATAATTCTCAGTAAGGCAGCAAAAATGGAAATGTCAGACTTTTATAAACCCTCTGTGGCTGAGTGGGTATAAACGAATCAATTACTGAATTCAGTCACCCACTGAGGAAAACAACTGCATGTGTCAGTCATGGATGTCTGTCCTCTCCTCTGTATATTTTCCTCTCTCATCATGCTTCTTGCAGACTGACCTTCATGCATGTGTGAGCAGGTGCTTGTGTGTGTGTGTGGAAATCGTTTGACAGCTTATCCGAGGGGTCAAGGCTTTTCACTGACTTTATGTCGGATCACAGGGCGTTTGGCAGATGAACACAGCAAAAAGTGTCGATGCAATTCCCCTGTTGGCACGTCACATTTTTCAGTGCTATCTGCCACACACATAAAAACAGATATAACGTCTCTTTCTGCCAGTTCTGATGATTAATATATTACACTGTAGCGTGTGTGACGTCTCACTCATAAGACGTAAACTCACGACGATGACCAACAGCTCAAAGATGAAATGGCAGTTCAGTATCAACATCTGGATTTTGCTGTTGTCAAGGTCAATATAACAGTGATCCCGCCGTCCTTGAGACATTAACGAGGGCTTAATGTGGTCCCACTCCAAGCAAATCATTGTTGACTTCGTCTCCTGTCGCTTTACATTACTGAGAAAGAGAGAGGAAACGCACACACGCAGACACAAGAGGGAGATCTGGGACTTCTCTGTCACTCTGAGGGGGAATGTGATAGACACCATCCGCCCTCGTATCAATTTATATTTCCCTAACACTTGCAGGCTGTCACCAGCTGGCCAAGTAGCAGAAGGAAGAGCAGTTCCTAGCAAGATAATACTCCTTTAGGGAAGCTGGACAGAGAGTGAGAAGGATGTTGAGAGGAATGAATGACTGTGTGTGTATGTGTGTGCATGCTTTCACCTCATATCTGTCCTGTGCATGTGTGTAAAGATAAGAGCATGCACTCTACCTACTATCTCACAGATCTTACATGTATGTTTACACCTCAGTGACTTATAATAAGGGTTGGACCATCAGCCAAAAGTATTTGTTTTTTTCTGTTTTAATGATTATGCTCGGAGAGTAATGACAGGTCAAATGTTTTGGCTCTTTGGCTGATGGATCATAAAGTTAAAGGGTCAGGTCCCTTTTCTCTAGTGGTATAATGCAAGACAGATACTTTTGGTTGTATTTGCCCAAGTTAAGATATTTAACTTGGTTACACTGACCCTTTACTATTTCTACCCTGTTGATGTCGCATGTTCAACTTGAAAAAAAACTGCACGTTGTTGAGTTTGTTCCTTCCAACTAACCGACTGCTGTTTGCCTGTGTGTGTGTCCGCCTGCCTTGCTCTCGCCCTCCCGGCTACCAGGGGCAGTGTTTGACCGACAGGCGAGTGTCCGGCGCTCCCTCATTAACACTGACACCGTGTCCCGCCGGCCCAAGAAGGTCAAACGCAGAAAGACTATATCAGGGCTGCCTGACAACTTCAACCATGACCTAGGTATGGATCACTGTGGGGCAATATGTTGCCCTCTACTGTCCACAGACCTGTACCAACACTCTGGACAAGCATCCCTCCTTTCATTACTTCCAATAACCATATACTCTCCATAGATTTATGTTTTTATCCAATAACCGTAGACATTGAGTGGAGATTGAACTCCCCCCACCAGTATTGGTCTTAGTAAGTCACATTGAGAGGGAGAAAATGACACATGCAAGTCCACAGTGTTGGATCAAGGCCCTGCAGATGTTGTGTCTTTCCCTGTTTCAGTTCTTCATACCAAGTGTCCTCATTTCTCCTCCACCCTGTTTAACTGTATCCACAGCCAGGAACCAGTTATGAAATCCTTTTTCACTAGTTTAGTGGTTTTCATTTTGCACTTTTTCCTTTGCTAGAAATGTTTGCACTCATATAATCTCATTTTAGACTTTGCCTCTTGGAAAATCATGTCGCATAAGAGAAGTGAAGTGCAGGGTTTGCCGTCCTAAATGACGTATTGTGCCATAATCTTTCGTCTTAAATGTTTCTTTTGCTGTGAATTGTGTGTGTTAATTATGTGTATGAGCGTTAATCCTGGGGCCTTATTGATAATCTTTAACATGTGTCGCATGTGTGTCTTACTTACCAACATGTACCGATTATGAGACAATGGGCCCCTGATCATAAACACCTAAAAAGGCCCCACCACCCTTGTCATTTTCAGAACATATGATCCTCAAACCCTCCAAACAGATGAGGGATACATGACAAATATTAAGTTTCAGAGGTCCCGTACTGAGCTGAGCTGGGTGTTAAGCAAACACTAAGCTTTTTAAGCTGACACTGCTGTGCTGACAGCACCGCATGGCTGATGTTTATTTACACGTCTCTGAGCTGTGGGACGGCAGCAGTGTTTAAGGAGAATGTCATTTCTCTGTGTGATAAGATCACCGCTGCCGATAGGAAAGGAGCTTTAAAGACTGGTTAGTGACCAGCTGACGACGGCCTCTGAATGTCATGATTACTGGGCCGGGGTAATTGTCCCAGTGCCTCATCCCTCCCTCTCCTAGCACAAGAGCTGCCTGCGAAGTAGACCTGCAGCTTAATCTATCGCAGCAGCAACAACAGCAGCCAAGCTGTCACTCTGGCTTTTAGCAAAGGAGGAAGAGAGTGGATGTGTGGGTTAGAGAGAGAGAGACGGCGAGAAGGGAGAGAGAGAAGAAAGGGAAGTGAGTGTATGTTCTGGGATACGAGCATCAACAGGAGAGGCACCACAGATGGGAGACACACTAAAGATCGTCTCTCGTTTTACAACTCGTTCTTCAAATTGTTTGTTTACAAGCCGGTATGTTCGGTGTGTGTGTGTCTTTGTGATATCTGCATTTCTGCGTGTCCTTGTCTATATCTTTCTGTACGTTCTGTCCTGTATGACAGTGCATGACCATGTATACACTGCATGTTTGTGGCCATGTGTGTGTTTGGTGGCTGCCTTACCTTGTCAGCTGCCTGTCCTGGACCTCAGGGTATTGTTTGCTTTTCTGTCGGACTGAGCCAGAGCCATAATAGGAGGGGAAGCATAGGAGGCAGTCTATCTGTCCTCCTTCATGAAGCAGACCAGAAGTTATTAGCGCATGAGACGGGTACAGCTAATCAAATTAATTAACTTCCATGTCACCACAGTTTATCTTAACAGTCCAGTCCAGAAGAGCAGGAGGCATTGTTGCTGAAGCAGTTATAGGGAGGAAAGAGAAAGGTAGTGGTGCAAGAAAAGGAATTGTGATCAATCACGTGTTCATCTTATTTTCTTTATTCATTTGACAGCAGCAAAAAGACACGGCGGAGAGCTCCGGCCACATTCCATGTTCATCCCGGGACAGTACTCCACCTTGGGTAGAGTTGGGAGCGTCAACTCAATGCTCCGACGTTCAGAGACCAGAGACTCCGGCTGCCAGACAGAGACAATAAAGATTGTACCCCCATCCATGAGACGAATCCGGGCTCAAAGAGGACAGGGAATCGCTGCTCAAATGGCCGCCATTTCTGCTTCCTCCTCAGCAGGAAGTATATCCGTCTCGAGTAGCGACAGCTCTGGGATCTTGATGCTGCCTCAGTTTAATAGAGATCTCTCCCGTTTTCACAGTCTGCCCCGACAGGGAGCCAGGGTGTCCCTCAGTGCTGACCCCATTTATAGCAGCACCCCCATCAGGTCTGAGGAGCAAACTACGCCTCCGAGGCAGATTGGCAAGCTTCAAGTTGATGATACAGCGGTGCACATGAGAAATGCCCCAAGGACAGGCACCCTGCCTCGGCCTAAGTCTCAGGAGGTGAGGGGGACACAGGCCAGTGATTGGGGTGGTGGACCAGCATGTGTAGTCTCCCCACATGCTGCCTATTCCACCTCGTTCATCCCCAATGCTACCCTGTCTAGCTCCTCTGAGGTCATTACCCTCAACACCTCCGGTCAGCTCCCCCACTCCCAAGCCTCCGCTTACCCCACAGCTCGACCGCTCAGTCGAGCCTCCTCCACCAACACTGACCCCAGAATCTCCAATCCAATAGCCTTTACCCACAGCGACACCTGCCCAGCTTTGGCCACTTCTACCCCCACTCATACACCAAAGGACGGTGGTCCGGAAGTCGCAAAACCTGCTAGTGAGTCAGGGCTCTCGGACAGCAGTATACACAGCCGCAGCACCTTGGCACCCACACCTCCATCCTGTCTGCCAGAGGAGCAGTGGATCTATGACACGCCAGAAAACGTGGTGGTTCCACACCGTACTCTGACCTCCAGCTGCTCCATTCCTATAAACCAGTCCTATAGCAGCCTGGAGCACTCCTCCAGGACCACTACTGACTCCAGCTCCCTCTATTCCCAAGACAATGATGGATACTACACCTCCATGCACATGGACTCGGGCCTGCGCTCTCGCAGCCATGGCAGTGGGCATGGTGCAGCACCTGGACGGGCCACCAGGCACAGCATGTACGAGTGCCGCGAGGTGGCCAATCAGGAAGACTCTATGAGCTTGTACAGTGATCGCTCGCTGTCCCGCAGCATCTCCCTCCGCAAGGCCAAGAAGCCTCCTCTGCCACCAGCTCGTACAGACTCTCTTAGACGCAAGACTTCCGATAAAAAGCCTCTTGGAGGCGTTAGCGCCATCGGCGGTGCTAAGGAGGCAAACGGAGCCATGCTCAATGAGACTCTTATTGCCAGCTTGCAGCAGAGCCTACAGATGGGGCTGAAAGGAGGGAAAGGAAAAGGGGCTTCACCTTCTTCCCCCTCTCACAGCCCGAGCAGTGACTACGATGACCCTTGGGTGCTACGGCCACGCAGTCAGAGTAGCATCAGTGCAGGCAGCTCTGCAGCATCACTCGCAGCTAACGCCAACTGTGGCGGTGTGTCTAAC
The DNA here is from genome assembly GCF_004355925.1 of Anarrhichthys ocellatus. Taxonomy (NCBI): domain Eukaryota; kingdom Metazoa; phylum Chordata; class Actinopteri; order Perciformes; family Anarhichadidae; genus Anarrhichthys; species Anarrhichthys ocellatus. Next base: position 768,277 of record NW_022280082.1, on the reverse strand, counting down.
GTGTACTCGTTATGCCATGTGACGCCGGCTCAAAGTGAAACCAGCAGCTTGCGCTCAGAATACGCTGATTCCTGGGGTTACTACATGGACTACCCTCGTAACCATGATCAGAGGGTGCAGACCCCTCCGGCCCATGCCACAGAGAGCATGTTGTCTGGGACTCACCCAGGAGAATTACAGAACGGAGGTGAGATTCTCAACAACAGCCAGGCTACTGGTGCTCCAGGCCAGGACGGAGGGGTGGCAGTGAAGCCCAAAATGGCAACCTCCTCACCAGACAGGGTGCACCGGCTGACCTCCCCATCCAGCGGCTACTCCAGCCAGTCCAACACCCCCACAGCTGGAACCCCAGTGCCCTCGTTTGTCAGGTCCATGTCTCCCTCGGGCGGCCGGCCAAAGCCCAAAGTGCCCGAGAGAAAGTCATCTCTCCTCTCTTCTGTATCCATGTCCTCCTCTTCCACCTCCCTTTCCTCCAACACTTCGGACTCACTTAAAAGCTCCGGACCTCCTCCTTCACTACCTCCACCCTTGCCCCTCTCCTCCTCCTCAGCTCCCACCACCCCTCTCAGCCCACCTCCACCCTTCCCTCCCCCTCTACCGCCATGTTCCAGTACCGGCACTCCACCGCCAGCTCCCCTGTTACCAGCCACCCCTCAGAGTGAAACTCTGAGCCCACCCGCTGCTTGCTCCACCTCCCCAGAATTCCCTCCTCCTCCATCCCCTGAAATGCTAATCCACCCCAGTTCATCCTTCAATGGGAGCTTCAGCCCTCCCCCTCCACCTCCCATCCCCTCCATGGGACCCCCTCCACCTCCTCCACTGCCAGCTTTTGTCCCACCTTCCCCGTCCTTTGTGAAGGCAGTGAAAGATGCTCCAAAACCAGCTCTTTCCAAAAGCCCTACAAAGTCACCTAAGCCCCTGATCACGCCATTTGCGCTGCAGATGGTGCAGCTCCGCTCTGTTAAACGACCAGAGAAGGAGATTAACGGCAAATCAGACCACACCGAAGCTCAGGTTCTAAAGCCCCAGACCCTGGAGAAGTCTCACCCCCTGGAGCAACCTACTGTGATACCCGGGTCAAACTGCTCCCCAGAAGAAGATTCACGCAACTCCTCACCATCACCTGTGTCAAAGCTCTTAGAAGAGTTGTCTTTAGACTGCAGTATCACACATGACACACCAGATAGTGTTGTCATGAATGGAAAAGCGGAGGATCAAAGTTACTTTATCTTAAACAGAAAAGAAAAGGATGAAGGACGGGAATCACTGCCCAGTCCCCAACAGAGCCCCCGTAGCTCTCCTGTCAAACAGAAGCCCCCAGTGGTCTCCAAGAAACCCCAAATCTCTTTCCTCCCACAATTTAGCCCCCGACCAATCGATGAACAGGTTCCATCTGAGGATACAACCATCCTGTCACAAATAGAAGACCAAGTCGATGCACCGCAAAGACAAACACAGAAAGAAAAGAAAGACAGTAAAAGTGAGCAACAGGAGGAAGAGGAAAGTTCAGAGAGCTCGGAGCTTCCATCAGAAAGCTGTGAAACGACAACAGTAACCCAGAACGAGTCCTACATTTGTGCTTCTGCCAGCCAGCCAAGTCTTGACCATGGACTATATACCAATGGAGAGGCTCAAGAAGAGGAAGAGGATGAGGGAGATGGAACAAGTAGCACGTCTGGATCCATCAGCTCCAGGGAGGACGACACTAGTGAGTCAGACTTAAATACTTTTTTTTAAATTACGCTTTGTTATCATCAAATCAAAGTTAGACATATATCAAATATGTGTGGAGAGAACACTCATTTTAAATGGTGTCAGTCAAAATCTTCATTTACTTATTAGTTAAGCTCATTACCATAATCCTATGTGGTTAGTGGTGATGCTGCTGCCTGCCGGCTGTGCGGCCAGCTCCTCAGGCAGCTGTGAAATTCATTTTGCCTTCCAAAGCAACAGTTCCAGACTTGAAACCACAAGCTTTTAAAGATCTGAAAACTGTGAAAATAGCGCAGCAGAGACGGCTTATCACTGGGACAGCACTGCTGCAGCCTCCTGAATTCATCCTCTCTTACTCTCTCTTCTACATTTTCATATGCAGAGATCTCTCGTGGCTATTGCCCTTCATTTTTCCCGCATTGCTTTTTTTCTCTGCTCCCCCCCCCTCCACTGTCTACTCGTCTCCTCTCCGTCATCCATCCTTATTTCCAAAAACCCATTTTTTGCCTTTTCCTCTTCTTTGCTGTTAATCTCAGTCTGTCCTACTCAGCTCCTCTCTCCTTCTGTCCTGCTCCCTATCTATCCTTTCTTCTCTCTCTGGGATAGGGGAGGGGGCAGGTGTCCAGGGGGGCTGCTTTTTTGTGGGTGGGGGGGGGGGGCTCTCTATCGTATCAGAGGGGAGGGGGGAACAGATCTGGTAAGGGGATGGAGGAGAGGATGGGGAGAGCGTAAAGTGAGACTGCCTGCAGCAGCTCAGGCAGTCGAAGCGCAGACGTGAATGCGGAGGTTGACAGGAGGAGGGGGAAGAGGAGGAGGAGGAGGAGGAGGAGGAGGAGGAGGAGAGAGAGAGAGAGAGAGAGGCTGAACAAGAGGACAAGAAAAGACAGGATATCTAGAGACCGAAAGAGAATGTAAGAAGACAGTCCAGCACCTCCTCTGTACCACTTCAGATTTCATAGACAGCCAGGTTATGAGTTTATTCACGAGTGTGTGTTTCACTGAGTAAACCTAAAGTGTGTGTGTTTACTCTCCTGTAACTGTGTGTGTGTGTGTTTCTCTGTCTCAGGTGAGGTGTTCTACTCCAGTACGGCCGAATCGTCTCCGGCCCCGTCAGCCAACGGGTCTTCCGAGGAGAACATGGTGACCCCGAGTCACACGCGGCCCCGAACCACTGAGGACCTTTTTGCCGCCATTCACAGGTACCATGATGCATTTCTCTCTTTTACGCATCTTGTCACTTCTTCATCTACTCCAACTTCTTTACTCCCAACCCGCTTCAACTCCTTATATATAATTTATTCCACTGAGCTAGTTTATTTTATCTCTAGCGTTCGGTTTGCTGTTTGTTCTCCTCTCTACCTCCCCCCTCGTTCTCTGTCAACATCTCCTTCCCTCTTCCCCCCCCCCCCCCTCATAAACCACAATGTATCACCCTGAAGTCCAAGCTCCTTCAAACCATGATTTCTCTCTTTCCATCTCCTTAGCCCTCCTCTTCCTCTCCCTCTGCCCTCCACCTCTCAGTCATAACGTTACCCAGTGCCATCCCATCTGCAAGCATACACATCCGTCAAACAGCTGGTCTCTGGAGTCTCCCAGCCCGGAGTGGCTTTTGTTTCTGTTCCTTGTCAGCGATGAGTCCGATTCAAGAAGCAAAATGAGTCAGTAGTCGCATGTTTATCGAGGCATCTGTGTTAGTAAAGTCACATTAGCGTTGCTCATTCTCAGCAGAAGTAAAAAAGGCGGTTGCTTCATCCATTATTTAACTACTCGACACCCTTGTGTCCTAATCTAGGTTAGAGGCCACCAGAGAGATTTGTCGTTCTCCCTCTCTCTGTTTCTATCTCTCCCATTCTTGTACACACTGATATATATTGCATACGTGCTCCCGTGCTTCAAAGGCAGAACACATAAATTTCTCATGCAGCCCGCCAGTTTGTGTTTCACGGTCACGTGCGGCGGCAGTCGGAGTTCTCTTGAGCATCGCAGGATTTAATTTCACGGGATTTTATTTCTGCTGGCGAAACAGACTGTCGATGTATTTATGGTGCACGCATCACGTGTGCAAGTGCGATTTATTGTGCAGTTTAATTGGACGACGGGATTGTGTAAGCATGTGTGCTTGAACCTCACAGCGGAACTGTTTGTGTACCACTTTCTTTACTGCTCTCCTCCTCCATTGCACCTCCTCAGAAGAGAACATATAGAATCATTTTACAGATTTTTGATAAGTGGGAAGCGATGATGGCATCGAGAGTTGATTTGCCTTTTAGCATCATATCTCATTAAATTAAAGAGAGAAATTTCGATACATTGTTTTGAACTATCAAGAGATTGTGACATTATGTCTGAATGTATAGTTTGTGTTTCTGATGGTGACTTTCTTGCTGTCTCTCCAACTGTTCCTTTCCTCTCCCCTTATCGCCTTTTGTTTTCAACTCTGTCACTTCACCCCCACATTCCTCGTCTTCTCCCCCTTATCTCTCTGGAAAACCCTGAATGAAATGCCCTTACATCTGCAGCATAAAATACCACCTGCCTGCAGGGAAGATGCTCCAAACCAAACGTAAGACAAACAGAGAAATCAATAGAGCACTCTGAGATGGGTCTTAAATCGCAGCCTTGTTTACCTCCATAACCTAGATCGGTAGCACCGCCTCTCCAGTGTGGCCGAGAATTCAACAAACCGTGAGTTCAGTACGCAGCCGTCTTGGTTGACTGAGTTCAGGTGTGTTGAGTGGATGCACGTGTAAATATGTGTGAGAAAAGTCTTATGTAATGCAGACGGGCTACTGATGGCGACGGAGCTCACAGGGGACGACGCTAGATGTAGGTTGAATTTAGGGCACAGACTAAATTGCAGTCTTTCTAAAACAAAAAGCAGATTCTCTTACAGAGCAGTTAGACTCTCATTTGACCGTCACAAGTATATTCTCTACAGGTTATTTGTCCTGTATGGAAGAATTGTTTTCTGTAGATCTAATCTGAGGATTAAGGATTTTGTTTCACTGCGTCCCTTCACTGATCCCTTTTACTTTTTTTGCATCAAATTGCTCTCCTTATCACAGAATCTCAATTTTTCGTGCCTTTAATCATCTCTGTCTCCCCCTCTCCTCCTCCTCTCTCCCTCCTCGTGCAGAGGGGGCATGCAGTGGGTGGGAGCATCCTTTCTAGAGAGGTGTGAAGTGGCAGGTAGCCCCTTCCCTTAAATTAGCAAGCCTTGTTTCTGCCATCGCGGTGATGCTACCTTTGGATTAGCAACAGTAATCCCACAGTGCAAACCCGCTGGACCACAGATTAATAAGGCTGTTTCCCCTGCTAGCACTAATCCCCTGTATTCTGCCAGTTGCAGCTTTATTGCTATGCTTTGGTTGCAGGAGTTATTGACAGTGCAGGCTGAGTGGTGCAGTCGACCACTCTGATACACACCCCCCTGTTGAGAGGAGGCTGAATCGTCCTTGTGTGTTTTAAAACTGCTTTTGGGCACTTTTCCCAGTTTGTGTTTTTGATTAATTTCATTGTGCCGCGTCTGAGCTTTCCCGCAGAGTTGCAGCGTCTGCAGCTTTTCTGGTAAAAAAAAGTCATTGGATTCCTTTAACGTAAATGTAACTCTTCTCATTGCCCTCGCTTAATTTTTTGAGCATCCACGCCACTCAATGCTCCTTATGGTTTTACCTCTTTTAAGATTCGTGCTGTGACGCATGATTGCTGGGGGCAGTGCTGACATATGGCAAATTTGGGACAAAGACTGAGGCGTGTAGGCCAAGTATTTGAAGTGCAAATTTTTTTTCTTCTTTTTTAGCTACTACAGCACTGAAACATTCACAGGGCTGGATTGAGCAAAGGCTGCTTCCTGCTCATTTATATGAAATCCCATATTCTGCAGCCTGATTTCAATTTGAATAATTGGATTTGATGAAACTGCCCCCATCCCGAGCGTTTCAACTTGCTCTTCCATCAATTCAACATCTAATTGTTATTCAGCTTTTTACAAATTCAATAACCCTGCTTGCACTCACTCACTTTGTAGAATGACAAGCAGGCCATTAATCTGGTTATCCACAATTTACCATAGGTCGAAGCGCAAGGTCCTGGGTCGCAAGGAATCTGAGGAGGACAAGTCCCGGGCTGGGAGCAGCCCTCAGTCTCCACCCCTCACTCCGACAGGCGGGTCCCCAGTGATGGTGTCCCCCTTGCCCCGCCCGTCAGGCTCCATCCAGCGCAACCTTCGCAAGTCCTCCACCAGCAGCGACACCTTCAAGGCCCTTCTCCTGAAGAAGGGCAGCCGCTCAGAGACCAGCTTCAGGATGTCGGCCACTGAGATGCTTCGCTCCACTGACCCTCGCTCCCAGAGACCATACTCGGAGTCGGCGTTGGACTCACCTGAGGCCTCGCCTTCCTCCTCGCTGATGGCGCCACACAGCCCCTGTAACTCCCCCGGCCGTGGTAAGAGAGCAACAGATGAGTGGAGCCGCTACGAGGCCTTGGCCCTGTCCTCTCCGACTTCACCATCCTTGTCAATGAGCGGGTTTAGGTACGGGCGCTCACGCACGCCGCCCTCTGCTGCCAGCAGCAAGTACAACGCACGCAACCGGATCCTCAGCAGCCCAATGACAGTGATCTGTGAGCGCGAGGGCGAGCTGGCTGAGAGCGAGTACGGGGACACTGCAGAGAGTCTGTCCACACCCTCTGCTCTGACTCTCCCTCTATTCAATAACTCCAATGGCACTTTATCTGATGGGAGCAGAAGTTAAAACGCAAGGACCGCCCCTTAGATACAAGGAGCTGAACTCACTCGTCATAACCAGGTAAGGGGCAGGAGGAGGAGCCAATAGAAGGCCCTCTAGAGACACCTTCCTGAGCCCCACCCCCTCGGCGTTGCCTCTGAGGCAGTTAAATGTCAGGCGCTGATGTGAGGTCAGAGGTCGCCCCGTCATGGACCAGGCTGAACTTAGTCTGAAGTGGAGAACTGCATCTGCTGCATTAGTTCTATGAATCTCACTCTGTCCTTCGTTTGGTGACTCACCCATTGTGTTCAAAGAATGGTGTTGCTTTTACGCCTGGTGTACTTAGTTTGTTTCCATTTGTTTTTTTTTACTTTTATTTCATTAACATGCAGGAATTCTTTTAGTTTCTTTGAATGACAAGGATAAGATAGTGAACTGAAGGAAGTGAAAAGTCACAAGCTGTAACTTGTGCTGCTACGTAGAGCTAGGCAGTTGGAAAGAGTGGAATGTAGAGGCGTGCTGGACGCTCTCGCCTTGTGAATCTTCTCAGCTTCTGCTTCTCTTCCGTCGTCTCTGGAAGGTGTTTGAGAGCACCACGGTTTGCAAGTGTTGGCTTCAAACAGCCCACAATATTGTGAAGAGAACCCAGAGGAGGCGGTGCAACAAGACAGCTCCACAGTACAACTTCAGCTACGGTTATCGGCAGGGTTTGCTTACTGCTCTTAGGTTCAGAGCTTTCGTTTGCAGAGCTGGTATGTTCAGTGGTCCACAGGAAGTGCAGAGGGCTCAGTGCTGTCACCTAGTGACGGCCAGGAAGTAAACAACTGTAGAGTGTAAAAAGACTCAACCAAAAACAGCAAATGTACTCTATAAAAAAAAAAAAGGCTCATAAAACCTCTGTTAAATGAATTTTAGTTTGTAGATTTTGCATTGTGCATAGATCTTTTTCTTTGTTTGTGACTTAAAAACTATGTTTTAAAGATTGTTTTAATAAACAAAGTGATGTCATGACGTGTTTGGGAGTTAAGTATGAATCTATAAATGTAAAGACGGAGATGAGAGTAGAAGAAAAACTCGTTTTACTGTCTGGGACTTTTAGTGATCATCACGTTGGGCACCAAAGAGCTGAAACAATGACCCGCTGGCCGTTAAACTGGAAGTGAACACAACCTGAGAGTGTGACCGCTTGTCTGGCACCCTGCATACAGCCCAAACCCAAACCTACCACAAGCTTTTTAGGGCTTAAATGATTTCTATAATGCTGTTGACCTTTCTGCTAAGTTGATCCTTTTGCAGTTTTATATGATCCTGTATGTAAATACATAGAGAAAGAAGTTTTAAGTAACATTTTGACTTATTTTCAAAGACTGTACATTTTTAGAGAGCCTGTATTTGCTGGAAGGGGAGTGGTTACCTTTTTTTGTAGATTATTTATTTTCACATAGCGGGGCTGTAAACGGTGTCCCGATCAGAGTCAACCAGCGAGCTGATGGAGGCACAGGGCAGAGTTAGGAGGGCCACATTTACTCCGCTGATGCCACCAGGCCATTTCTTTCATTTAAAGGCGCTTTATAGTGACACACAAATGCAATAATGTTATTATTTATGCGAAAGCCTTCTACTGCCCTTAATCATGCAAAACCCCACGCTGGTGCTCACAGCTGAGTAAATGTGGTCTCCCAAGAGTCATAAACTGAGGTGACGGGCGTGAGACTTAATAACCTCCTAACAGCCATAACACCCTGTGGTTTAATCACCTGTGACCAAAGTGTGTCTCCCAAGCTCACACAACTGAGCACTTTGGGGGCCCGGGCTTGTCTCATGACAGGAAAAAAACGTCTCAGTCGCAGAGGGGGAAAGATGGGAGGACAGAAGAAGTAGTTGGAGTGGAGCTGCTAAGGCTCTTGTGTCTGTCTGTGTAATAAAAAACAAGGTGATATTTAAAGAGCGGGTTTCTGTGTCATTTCTGTGTGTGTGTGTATGTGTGATTCACGGTCATCTGACAGCCCTAGCACCCTAAATCGCAGCCTCATTAGCGCCGTCGCCATGGCACCCATACTCGTCCGTCATCTGGAAAGCTCCAGACATTTACCCCCCCCACACCATCAGTTTTGTCTCCTTCTGGACATCCTATTAGCACACACTGAATCACAGGCTCAGCCCACAATAGACCTTTTTCCGCTGACTGCGGGGCGACTTCCTGCTCGTGGCCCGTGACTGAAACCTCTCCACATTCCCCGCAGGAACTCTCCTTTGCCTTTTCAGCGCCTCGGCATGTCGAGTGTTCGCTCCCCAAGGGCAACAGCAACACTGACCCGCACCTCTCAGTGTTTACAATGAAGTCCCTCCACCCTCTTATATTCATAAGAGTCGCCTTGCTCTCTGACGCTGTGTCCATCTGGCTGTCAGACAGGAATCAATACAAACTCCTCCCCGGCCATAATCACACTATTGACGCCTCAATGCATCCCCTCTCGTTTTATATTCAAGACCCTCGTTGTATGAATTGACGAATGAAACTAAATGACTGTATTGACTTGAACACAGTGGAGAGTCCAGGAACAGAATAGTTACCGCCTGCACTGATCCAACTGTTTCACCTCACTGAGCACGGCCAATGAGATCGATCTGGTGTGTGTGTGTGTGTGTGTGTGAGAGAGAGAGAAATTTCTGCTGAGCTTCTGAACATGATATTGGGAACAATTGTGCCACGAATAAAAAGATTGACTCAGCAGACATGAGCCTGACCACGAGAGAAGGTTAGAGAGGATAAAGGGCGAAGTGAACCGTGGAGAGGGTTTCACCCGGCTGATAAAAAGGTCACGATGATCAGTGTGTGACAGACGACCTGAACTGTACTACAGATCAGAAGCGCAAGCTTCTGGCTGGGATTTAAAGAATCCCATCACAAAATAGAGACGACTAACACAATGAACATGGAGGTAATAAATGATCAGAATCATTTGATTTATTATTAATTAGATCATACATTTTTCATTCTTAAATATTTAGTGGGAAGTAATATCTCCCATGATTCATACATTAGTGCAGTGCTTATGTCATCATTCCCACATTAAGTACCCGTAACACAATTTCTAGTACATGTTCTCTAAATGCGATGATTAATATGAGTTGATGTATAAAAGGATGTAAACTCAGAGTAAAAAAAGCTTGTTAGCTTGATAAGTGGCCTTTGTTATTGTCTATCTCACCAAGCACCACAAATGTTAGTGTGTGTCAAAAGTCATCTTAAAATCACAGACATAACTACACAATCATGAATTCATGAGGGGAATGTTTTTTTGTTTTTTTTAAACTGAGACTTGAGTGATGACGGTATGACAGGTCCAGATTTACAATGACTCAGTCGCTCATCATAATGAGTGCGATAGCGGTGACAGTAAGTGACGTCTGAGATCAGATAAACTGACATTCACCAACATTTTGAGTCAAACTGACTGACAAGAGACAAAACCTGCTGTCTGAGTCTGCAGGAGACCAACAGAGCTAAAAGATGGGTTCACGTTTGTAAATTGAAAGCGTTGTAGGTCGCTGTGTTCATTCCTCTTGTCCAAACTGATCGAAAAAGAGAAAAGTAAGTAAACTGAGCTGCAGTAACACAAAGATGGAGAAAGGTATACGCTTAACTATACTAACTGTTAAAGCCTCAGAATGGTTTTGGCTCAACTTAGAGTGCATTTGTCAATTATTGCTTTGAAACAGACTTGAAAACATGTGAGCCTACACTTTATAATGCACGATAACTTTTTATGTTAAGGTTCAGGTGAAAATAAAGTGTTTACCTTTAAAAATAACTGAGCAAATTTTCAACAAGTCATTCATTAAGAAACAGGCACTTGTGGTTTTTGTCAAGATGCACCAGATGACAGAAACGTTTCCTGACTACATGGCTCCACCTGCTGGTAATATTGTCCCACTGTATCCAGTCTTTCACCACGGTTTATGTGTTTATGATGACCTGTTAGAGCTGTAATCATGTGTTTGGTCTCTTTGGCAAGACTTTCAGTAAAGTATAATTCAGTAACCTTTTATCAAACAAAATAAAGCAAAAGAAGACAGTAAGACATGGATAAATGGATATAAAAATCTTGATGGACAGTATTTTTTCCTTCTTTCTTCTATAATAGAAATGATTTTGATTACCTTTTGACTGTGCTGAGTGTTATCAAACGATCGTGTCATTTTATTCCTTATTAACTGGGACTAATTGACAGTTCTAGTGGGCGACCTTTAAACTTGCTACTCCTGCTCTTGCTCCTTCTTGAGGACCCAGACCTCGTTCCTGCGGTTCATGAGTTTGAAGGGACTGTCGTACCCGGCTGCGTAGAACGGCTTGTCGACGTATTGGACTCCGTCTCTCTGCAGGCTCTCCATTAGTTTCAGGAGCTCCTCACGCTTCAGGTTCTCATTGGAAAAACCACCAAATGTCCTGAAAGAAGGAACAAGGGGATAGAAGACTAAGTTCTGCATATCAGGGATTTGAAGTCTTCATTTTAGCAGCTCTTTTTTTTTTTTGTGGCGTGTGCAACCAGGTGGGAATATTTAGTAAAAAAAAGAAAGAACAAAAGCATAAATAATTGTGCCTTGGCTGTACTCTACCTGACATAAGCTGTGAACTCCTTCCTGTTCTCCAAAAACACCTCCGGGTCGCTCGGCTCCGGCGGATTGTCCTGATGCTCCTCTGGGACGTAGAAGGACACAGTAAACTGAGACTCACATGCCGGGCCGGCTCCAGGGTCCACGCGGCACGTCACAGGAGCCGTCATCTCCACTTTCACCTCTGAGGAAATAAAATCATTCACTTTCAATAATATGAATGATTTCATAAACACAAACAGCACACACGTGACGGGCGTAAAAACGTGAAAAGAAGTGAGATGAATTTAGCAAGAAAGGAGAAAGTGAGGTTGATGAATGGTCTGACACAAAAGATGCACAGATATTACATTTGCTAAACAAACCCTCAGTTGCCAGCTGGTGGATCTGAACTTCAGTAAATAATGAAAGCTGAGCAGATGGTAGACATAGAACTACAATGTGTGGCAGATGTAGAGGATTAAACAGCAGCTTTACACATCGCACTCTCCTTACAATGCAGACCGCAGTAGTCAACAGCACAAACAATATGCTGTACGCTCTCATACATAATGCGGGTGTAAACTGCTGAGTAAGACAAAAGCAGCAGTGCTGTTACAAACTGTTGAGCAAGAACTAAAGTTCACTTTTTTTATTGACTCTTGCATTTATTCATTGACTCCCTTGTCTTCATGCCAAAGTTATCCAGAACTTCATTTTGCAACATTTCGACATTATTAACCTGACCGCTTGCTGATTAATCACATTTAATTTCATTTATTTATTCATAGTTTACGGCTTGTATCAAGTTTATTTACTACACCATGAATACAAGACATTTCAGCACCTCGTTGACAAAAGAAAGTTATATCAGACTGTACCGGTTTGGTTTTCACCATACATACGCTACATCCATTTGGCATTTTAGGAACAAAACGGATGAAACTCACTGTTGTGATTGTTGCCTTGAATGTAGCTGAAGAGCTTGCGGAAGCCAGTGTTCATGGCTTCATCCCACTGCATCCCACTCAGAGTGGTGCTCACCCAGTTAGTGGCATGGTAAGTGCGAATCTCATAGTCTTGGTCCTGCTAAAACATGCACACATGCACACGCTCAGTATAAATTAATCCGTTGATTATTTTATCAATTAACCGTTTACATAATTTTCTGTGAAGTGATCAGGAATTTTGTCTATATTGCCAACGTGGTCGTCTTTACTTACATTACTGAATTTGCGCGGCCCTTACAAAAATCATGACCACAGTATTTAGGAAAGTCATATATTGTAATAGTTCTTACAGCAAATGGTGACATCAGTGTACATGGGTCACATATCTCATAATATTAAGATATGGTCACAAACATTGTGAGGAGCGATACAATACTCCTTTTGGTTATCCCACTACCAGTATAACAATCTAACAGGACACTGATTACGGTGAGTTCTACAAATGCCTTTTATGTTCGACACTCAGTCCAAACGACACTAAATTTAAAGTGAAGCACAATAAAGTAGAGCTGTAAAGTCTCAAAGTGAGGAAGCTGGAACCACCAAATGCTTTTAATGACAAAAAAAACCTTGAAGAATGCTTCAGATCAAAGTGACTTTTAACAAGTCAAAGCCCCATAATATGCCATTATGATGATGTAAAAGAGATGTAAAAGAAATTCACACATTCGAGGGGGTGGAATTGTTAAAAGTCAGAGTTATACTGTAAAAAAAATGAAATAAACTCACTTCTGTTAGTCAAATGGCACTGTGACAAACAGAACAACCAACATCAGGCCAAAGGTTTACTGTCCTTTTTATACGAGCCAATCTGGAAGACATCTACCTTTTTGTCCCCTTCTGTGTATTTGGGGCTCTGCAGTCCAGATGAGAACAGAGCTCGTCCCAAGGTTTTCATCATGACTGGGGTGAAGTATGATCCAAAATGTCTGTTTAAGAAAAATATCAACAAAATTGAGGACGTTTTCCAACCAATACTCAGTATGAATCGCAAGGCATTATAACACCAAATGAAGGTTATATATATATAACCTGCTAGTCATGAGACTAGTTATGTATTCCAATGCATCTTTGTTTATAAAACAGCAGAAATACAGGTAATAATTCAGAATCGGCTCTGTCATTCTTCAACACTTTGGTTGAAACAATGCAATCGCCTTTTAAAGTGTAAGACCACCGAATACAGACAGAAGGAAACACATAGTTAAAGTTACCTGTCAAGGTACGCTTGTGTAAGCCTGTCGTTAAGGTGTGGAGCACGAGTGTGCGTTTGTTTTCATACGATCGCTTCGTGTTACATAAACCGGAAATACGATGGGCTGAGCGAGTACAACTTCACAATAAGAGCTCAGATCTTTAACGTCAACGGTCACTGAGGGAGAAAAGTTCAATTTGGCCACAATTTCAAATTAGTTTGGGTGTGTTCGAGTTCCCCAGGAGTCGCTACAAAATGGTGCAGGAAGTCAGCGATTGGAACAGAAGTTAAACCAAAACCAGAAAACAACTTGTTTTATTGTTGTATCCCGAGTAGTGACAAAGGACAACATGTTCTAAAGCGCTGTCCGCTGCCGCCTGACTGTATTTCAGTATGTTAGTGCTCTGCCTGGCTGGACTCTGCTCATCGTGACCTACATGCGTTGGTGTACCACATCACAAGTTAACAGTGTGTAGTGTATTACACTGAATATTTGACTCATTGAAAGTACCGAAAGCATTTGCAATTTGGACAGAACTATAGATATTTTTGACAAACTATACTATGACTTTTTAAGTCATTCTAAACTTACATACTATATTATGCCTTTTTAATGACTTGTTTGTCTGATATCCTTGTTCATATTGGGAAACTACTTGAACATTACTTTGGGAATTTGAACCACTGAAAAACACTATAAAATAGGTCCTATATTATTATGTAATCTTGTGGCCCACATGGTGTATTTTAGTAAATAAAGTATTAATGTAATTACTAGTACCTGACATACAGAAATCCGGGGGTAGTATTCCAGTGTATGAGAACAGTTTCATCACTCAGATTAAAGTCCAAATCAAATTTGACCAGGCAGTTGAAAGGTATTTCTGGGAAGAACATCTCCCATTTATTTACTACATTATAATTATTTACATCATAAGGATTGATAGCCAACTTTACAAGAAAAAAATAAGTACTTTGCAGTATGTAAGAAAAACACAGTCCAGATGATATGAGGCACAATCACATAGAGGAGTAAAAACAACCTAAAACCTAGCAGGACACCTTCAGAACACACACACACCCACGTGTGATAGATAATGAGTGGAGAAACAAATGCTACACCAGTAACTGATATGAATGTTGAAGCGATGCTGGGGGAAAGTCAGAACATGAATAACGTGTTTGTTGTATTTAGGCTTCAGCTACAGTTTCACAGGAGCACCGGCAAGTTGTGAGACACGGAGCAAATGCATCCTGGTCTCTGTGGAGATGAGCAGCGGTAGAGCAAAGCAAGCGAGGCTGTGTTGACAGATATGGATGCATAGTTTTAAGATTTGTCACTCTATCTAGCATTGTCCAAATCGCAGATGCATCTCTGTCGTCATTGCTAACTTGATGTAGACGCACGCGCACATGCGTGGAACTGTACAGGGGACATGCACTCAAATGAAGAGACGATGGCAGCAGCTTTTTGTCGCCGTATTGTTCTGAGGCGAGTCCTATTCATTACAATCCTTAGAGCCACGGTGGGCAGTGGAAAAAAAGCAGAAAGACAAAGTGGTTTATCAAAATGTCCGTCGCTTACACAGAGTCCAAATGCCACCACTGGAAAGAGCAGCAAACACTTTATCCCGTGAGCTCTACAAGTCCAGTTACAACCTGGCAATAATTTCTTTAAGCGACATAATATAGAGGAACAAGAAGGCAGTGGTTATGAAACAGATTACTAATTGATATTTAAGTGGACAAAAAAAAACAGGGATTAATAAAAGCTGCACTTTTATGACAGTCCTGATCTATGTATTGGTAGCTTTATTTATTAGGCAGTATTTTATGAATCCCTCTTTCACTAAATATCAATTAATGCACTGTATGATAACCTTTTCTGAGTCTCTAAATCCTCCATGATTTAGTGCACGAGGTTGTAGCTGATGGAAGCGCTGGGGCTCTGGGAGCATTTCAGTGCTGGTAGTTCTGGTGGACGAAGGACAAAACATCGTCTTTGGACAGTTTCTCCGTGTCCATCCGTGTCTGAGAATCATGAACGATCACCCCCTCCACCCAGGCCCAGAAGAGCCGCTCGGAGTGGCAAACACTGAGGACGAAGACAAAGAACGGATACATTTCAGTCATAATATCATCAAAGCTGCTATTACATACATACTCGTATAACATTTTAGATTCAATCGATTTAATCAGAAATGAATCAATTCAATATGTGCAGAGAAAACGCTACATACTTGAAGGGGGCGGCAGCGTTGGGTGGCATTTCATAGGTGGAGTCCTTGGTGGTCTTATTATAGAAGAACTTCATCTTAGAGTTTTTACTGTAGGCCATCGTCCACGGCTCTGAGGGATAGAGAGGGAGGAGACGGAGACATTTCTAATTGAAACGTGAGTCATTTACGTGCTTTGACATGGTTAAAACAAATTCCAAGTTGAAAGAAAATGTAAGTGCCGCTGATTGACGAACAAATACGCACCGTTGACGGTCTTAATGATGTAGAGGCCGGTGGGGAGGAAGTGTCGGTCATCTCTGCCGGTGTAGGACAGACGTGGGACTCCTCCGGAACTCTTCGTCACCTTCATCTCTAACCTGGAAGAGTAACAGAAGAACAAACAGTAGAAAATCAAACATTAAGTAAATGATTGTTTAAAACGTGGCCTGTTATTTTATAGATGATGTCACCTATTGCTTGTCTTTTCATACCTGACAAAGATTTTCTCCATTTCTTCCAACCTGTAAACCTCCTTCACTCTGTTTGGGAAAAGACAGATGTTACATTGAAGATCTCCTCCAGACATTACAAAGCAGCATTCAAAGTGGTTGAATTCATTCAAATGAATACCTGATCGGGTTCATGTCTGGTCTGCTGGGTTTGGCTACCGCCTTCACAAACTTCTCAGCCATCTGGATCCTGGACATTCAACGGGCATTATTTACTAAAACCGGTATTAAAAGTACATTGTACTGCAACACATGTCAATATATTTATAAATATCTACGTATTTATGCTTTACAGTGAGATGATTTTGCAGTAAATTAATAAAAGCTGAGGAATCAGTGATTACGGTGACGTTGTCCTACCGCTGGTTGAAGTGCTGCTCTCTTACATCAGTGCCATTCAGTATTAGTGCATCCATTACGTGAACCGCGTTGATTCTGCGCTGAGCTTTGCCCTGAGGACCAAATAAACTGTATTTATTCATGTAAAAGCATAACCACGAGCAGCAAACAAAACTAGCTGATTCAGGTGTATTTCTAACGGGAGAGACTGATTTAAAAAAAAAAAAAAAAAGCACGACGCACAACAAAAGTACACGTCGTCTCATGAGAACAATTATCATTTCAGAATGAAAAGAAATGGAGCCAAGCTTGAAGTTATTGGCTCACTCATTTCATCCATTTCCCTCCTCTCACCTCGCCTTTCAGCTCTTGGACAATCTCCACACTTAGAAGTGTATCTCTTGGCAGCTCCAGCTTGAAATTCTCCAGTTTCCTCCAGCGCAAAGGCATCTTCCCATCCCATAGGTATATCTGAGACTTCTGCCAAGCCAAGGAGGAAGGGAGAGAACCAATGGAAGACATGAAAACAGCTTCAATCACAGGCTACCGTCTAAATAAATAATAAATAAAAAACATTAGGGGTGAATAGACTGAGGAAAGCGATAGAACATAGCTGGATTTTGGGCGTCTCATTACTGTGTGTGATAATGCATACAGGATAGGAGCGTCTATTTAATTCCAAATATGGAAAATCTTGAAAAAAATGAGGATTGTGCAAGTTGTGTGCAAAGTTCAAGACCTTCATTTGGTGTGTTGTGCCTCTTACAGACTCACCCCCAGCGCTAGAAGGAAGGTCTGCTCTCCACCTCCCACAATGCATCTGTGGTCCATGATGTGACGCAACTTCTCGAGTGTAGTGGAGTTGAGAGTGGTGAGCTTGTACTGGAACGAGTCCACATCTGAGTTCTGAAGTGGTAAAGCAGAAAGACAGATATGGAGACACAGTTAACTCTTCAAGTGTTTCCCATTACTGGAATTTAAGAAGACAGAAATACACAATACATGTTTTAAAAATCACTCAAATGTACTGTTAAGGATTTTGTTTTTTTATTTTATTTTCATTTATTAACAAATGGAATTCTTTGACAGCACAGATTTGTTAGAATTGTATTATTCCCAGCAGGGTTTCTTAAACCTCAGATTTATTAACTAACCTTAATCAGTTCGTAGAATTTGGACTTTGGGTCTGAGGAAGCAGGAGTGACTCTGGCCTTGTCTGGGACCTGGGAATAAACATACAGTATAACAGAGAATAAAACTGCTTCATCTAGTAAACTCTATTCAGTACATGTATCACAGTTTCTCCACTCACCCCCCACAGTTTCAGACACTCCTTTCTAATGTCTGCTTGCTTCGGCTCTGAAAGGGTTCTAGGAGAAACAACCGTCACTCAGTCAGTTGCATACATAAACACCATCACTCGCGGCTCTACGCAAGTGATGCGCAATAGCGATCTATGCACATGAACAATTGAAGAAAGAGGTTACTCACGGCTCTATGACAAAGGCGTGGATCTTAGCCAAGGCCTTGATCTGGACTACACAGAGGCTGCGGCAGTGAGAGGTAATTACATTTCTTTTAGTCACTCAGTTTGCAATATTATGACTATTACTGAATGAATATTGTGTGTCTTTACCTTTCATTGGAGTTGACTATGTACTGGTAGAAGTCGGTGTCTTCCTTGATGATGCTCAGAGGCACCACCTCCATAACGTCGCTGTCCGTGTTCTTCAGCTGGTTCAGTTTCAGGTTGATTCTGAACATGTAGTCCTTGACGGCTTCTGAACCGGGCTTCAGACTACGACACACTACGTACCTGCGGGTGTGAGCGGGAAGAGTTTAACGGATGCAAGCATTTACTCTGTTCTTACGTCTAAATCCAAAATTGGATGACTTACACTAATTGAAACGCTACACAGTCAACTTTCCTGCCTAAACCTAAAAGTGAAGAAACCAAATCTGAGAGCAAATATAAAAGTTTCTGCTACTTAAACTGATCTATTACCCGTTTCAGGCTTTGATTCGTCTTTAATTGGATAACTTCTTTACAACAACAAAAAACGGGCCCAGATGAGATGATTTATGTCAGAGAACATGCAGATTACGCACGTTAAAAGGGTTTTTACTATCGTGTGTATATATACATACACTTAAAATACAATAGCCCGACATAAGTAACCGAATCCACACCGATCTTCTTGCACATACTGCAGGCATTCACACACAGACTCAGCCCCACCTCTCAGAGTTGGCCGGCCTGCTGGTGACGGGCTTGAAGAGACAGATCCTGTCGAAGCAGAGGTAGAGCAGGTAGACCAAACCCACGCTGAACGGAGTGAAGAGGTCAAAGGTCTTACAGACAAAGTTACCACCTTGAGGAGACAAACAGGCACGATCAACTACCAAAAGGGGAAATGTGCCACCTCTAACGTGGAAGTCCAATCAGTGTTAATGGTAATTGTAGTCGATTAAAGCAATAAATTCCTCTTTGTATGAAATATTGACAGTTATTCCTGCATCCAGCACTGTCATTTGACAAGACAGTGACGTAGTTGGAGGCCAGGAAGAACTACAGGATATTTCAGCTTGGATTTCTAATCTACACCTTTAGAAGTTGTTAAATTAAAAATGTCTCCACCTCTGGGTGGCCAGCAGGCGTGCTCCAGATGCCGCCAACAAATAGAACTTCCCTGTTCTCTTCGCTTGCATTGCAAACTAGCTACGTTTCCAACCGCAAAAATGGCATCCATTGGTGTGAGTGCAGAGGATGTTTTGGACGAGGATACATTTCACCGTGTTTTGGATATTATCCGTATTTATTTAATCCCGATTATACGTCCAAAGAAATGCAGCGGGGAGAGGCCGAGGCCGCGACTGCATTAGCTGTGCAAGAGGATATGGCAGGCAGGGAGCCTCCAGGCGTCAGAAGATTGCGTGCAATGCATCCTGGTACATGTAGGCACTGCCGGCACGGCTTTGCAAGGAGGAGAACTCAGCTTTCTTGGTCAGTATAGCATGCACAGAGGAATGAATTACTTCAATTCACCAATTTAACCAACAACAATGTTTGGACATCCACATAACAGCTGGACGTGTGCACACAAAAAAATGAAATGAGTACCATAACATGAATATGATGAAGATATATCACAGTTTTTTAGGAAATTTAGAAACACCAGATGTCCAGTTTAAAATATGAGCCGTGGATGATCAGGTGACTGTGCATGTGCATGAATGGATGATTCATGCACATGCACACATTTACCTGTTCTGAGTGAAGAAAGGGCAGTGAGCATCTGACAGAGCAGCAGCTGTTTGGTCAGGATCTCCTGCAGGTTTTCCTGGCCTTCCACAGAAATGCCCTAACAAAGAAAGTCATCAAACCAAAAGGGATCAAATTACTTTAAAAAAAAAAAAAACTTTAGATGCGTTGATGCAGAGCAGTGGCTACAAATATATTCCACAGTTACAAACATGTGAAATAATCTCACCCCATCTGCCATGAGGACGTGCAGCCCTCTTCCTTCTGTACTCTCCAGGACAAAGTTTCGGAAGGCCGTAATGTTTTCTGGCCGAGTGATGTCTCCATCGCCGTCCACCCCTCCCTCACCTGGGGACGCACAAAAGGGTCAGGCTTTCACTGAATCATTCATCCACCGAGACGTGACCAGTTTCTCTTCTCCTGCACTGGACGTACCGTAGTAAGGCTGAAACACCTCACTCGGCGCCGCAAAGAAATCTTCCAGTTTGAAGTCAGAGGGTCCTTTCAGCGTCATGCCGAACCCCTTGGCGTGCCAACGCCTCCTCCACAGTATGTACTCCGAGAAGCCTCCGGGCCCCGCGCACACGTCTCCGAAGTACAGCAGTTCCCCCTCGCGGTCCTTCGTCAGAGGTTTCTACGTAATGAAAGAGGTTTGTCTCACCATCTGTTTATAATGAGCCTGTGTGAACGTTCAGCGCGACACATATCAGCTGCTAACTTTAAACCAACTCACCCCTTGTGAGTCCTTTGGGTTGGTGAAAATTTGGTCGAAGCAATGGTCGATGTTGGACATTTTCATTGCTGCTCTGAATACAGAAAGAACATAACACAGCGTGTCATGGTGTTTAAAGGGTTGACACGTGACATGGCGCTCTACAACACTGTCGTTAACCATCTAAAGACTGACCTGTTGAGGAAAATACCTCCTCTGATCGTCTCGTAAGGGTTGGAGCGTGTCCGTGCTCTCCTCATCTCCTCGCCCTCCAGGTTATCAAATACTGTCTGAACATCAAACAGACACAGCGGTTCACGCAAAGCACAGACCATCGACATCCTCACTCAGCACAATGCAGTGATAGACATGTAGAACAAAGGGGATGCCAGTCATTTTAAAAAAAGCACACAAAGATGTCATGAACGCATCTTTGAGTGTATTATGCAGATTCATGTGCAGAGAGCATATTGACCATCTTTCTGTGCCTTGAGGAGTTATTATCTGTGCATCATTTAATCAATCGAAGCATTTAACCCAACACATGTACCGTTCACACTAAATGAAGTAGCTGTATGTGTAAAATACAAAAAGGGAGTAAAATGACAATGATATAACTCACCTTGCACCGTAGTAGAGTGTGTAGAAGGTCTTCAGTGCAAAACTCTGTCTCATCCTCAATCTTAAGTTTTCTCTGTAAGCAGTCAAAATAAGACTTCAAAAACAAAATGTGTACGTTTGAGGCAAACCAGTGTGCCGGGGTGAACATCGTGTATGGGAACTTTTCTACGTGAGTGTCTTGAGTGTTTGTATTCACCCCTCCTAGTTTCATCCAGTCCCTCAGCTCAACTGCATCTGGCGTCTCTGTGGTGCATTCTGGGAACCAGTCTACCTTCTGCAAGGCACTGGGCTGGACAGACCAACAGAAAAAAGAAGCAAACAAAGGAGGGGGGGGGACAATAGAGATGAGAAACAGATAGCGTAGACAAAAATTGGTCTGAGTGTTCTCTCTACTCATTCTCAAACTCTCCCTGACTTAAAGTTTGCATTATTGAAGATTAGGTTTCTTGCTTCTAAGAGCTTTCATAAAAGAGATTTTATCTCCCAATCTAGTCGACATTTTTTATTTTTAACTGAATGCTGGCTCTCAGCCTCTGACTCAGCAACACTTATTGTTGACTATAGCTTGTTGTGTACTGCTAGGAATGTACCCGAGAACGTAGGGTGACCAGCAACCATCTTTTCTGGCTTGTTCATCTGCACCGAATGCATTTTTGGAGACTTCTCAAGCTTTGAATATCTAGCCATTGTTAATAGGACTCAACAACACATTCTTACACGAACCAAAAATTTACTCCGAAAGCACAATTCTAACTTTTTATCTGAATAATCATTTGCTCTTGTAAAATATGATGAGAGTCTCTGGGTGATTTTAACTTGTATAAATGACTCGTCAGACTCTAGAGCAGTGGAATGTATGGACCGTGTTACTAGTCTAGACTTTATACAAGATGTGAAATACAGTGGACCGTCTTATAACAAAGGGTATTCATTTGACAGTTCCCAGTTTCTGATCACTCCTGGGTCGTTTTTAATGTTTTTAGGAAGTACAAATGTGCACTTCCTGCTGCTAGGACAGCATATTTCTCTCACCTGATTATCATTAACAAAAATAATCAACGGTTATTGTGTGAGGAACTCTTTAAATAGAGACTGAAAACCTTTATTCACTTTACTACAGCCTGTCCTAAAACGTAGTCGCGTCGATCACCCTTTTAACATCTTTTATGTGGTTGTTTTTATACAGTATATTACTTATTTGCTTTTTTGTGTGCTGTCCCTTGTATTCATCACACCCCTAGCCATTCTTTTTATTGGAAAGTGCATTTGTACCATGCTGAATGGTGATTCTGCACTTTTAATAAAACCGATAAGATTGATTTTTTATAGTTTAATTATAAATATTTCACATCATTTACAGAAAACATCACATGCTTATTATTTGCTTCTGTGTACCTCTGGTTCATCGCGCCAGTCCACATTGAGCTCCCCCTGAAAGCCCTGCATTGTGAGACCGAGACCCCTTCTCCCTCGCTGGTTAGACGCCGCCACAATCTCTTTGCGTCCCTGGCCAAACTTCCCGAGACCTTCACCCTCACGGAAGCCCATCTTGGCCTAAATGTACAAAATGTAGGAGAGATAAAGGGAGTTAAGAAAAGACAATGGAAAACTCAGTTTCTTCTGAATACTAAATAAACTAAAAATGACCTAATCTAAGAAGCTTATATGTACAAAGCAATATACACTCCGAGTTAAATATCTAGTGTTATTTAGGGTTTCAATATATTACCATGAGTTTCTGTGACACACTGTTGTACATAGAGAAATCGGAGGAGGCCTGTGTGGGGTCAGGGTCTTGGGGGTCAGGGTCTTGGAGGTCAGGGTCTTGGGGGTCAGGGTCTTGGTCATCAAAGGATGATATGGAGGGCATGGAAAATCCTGGTCTCTGATCCTCCTGGTCACTGAGGGAATCATTTTGGCTGGAGTCTAGAAAGGAAAAGAATAGACAGACACACAGGTACAAGCCATTCAAATAGACAGCAGCAGGCAGAGACACCAACGTAAACAAACAAAATATTTTGCTGAACTGCATTCTAAAATGAGACACAACCACAGCCTCATGGTCTCGCTCTGGGATTTGAACATACTAAGGACTAAATAGTTTTTTGAGGTGGCAAATCATAGCTCTGCTGACAGAACTCGGGTTAATATATCTACCTTGTCTGGATAATTGCGACTCTTCATCTGAGCTGCTGTCATGACAAGGCCTCTTCGTCCCCTGCAGTACTGTCGACGCTTCTTCAGCTCTTCTCTTCATCGTGGCTAAAACAGAGCAGAATAGACAATAAGAATCAGATACTCTGTATGATGGATGAGGTGCACATATATATATATATATATATATATATTTAAACATGAAATGGAACAGAGCAGCAGAAGCTCACTCCATGTACACGTCAAGAAAACAACAAAGGCGGACTAAAACACAACAACAAGTGTGACAATAACACATGTAAATTAAATTTAAAATAAAAAAAAAACACAACAGCAAGTGTGACAATAACACATGTATGCAGCAAAAAGCATTGTGACAGACAGTGCCGAAGCTTAAACAATTAACTGATTAATGGATACCGCATGCATTTGACATTTACTGAACAAACAAATAACATGTTTTAAGTATGAAAACAAATGTTTAGAGCTGTAATGTCTGCCTGGTGCACGGCTAGCGATGCATATGCACTGAGTTGCATACTTTCTTACGTATGAATGCCCATTATACAGTATTTAAGTATGTATTAAGAAATACAGGAAACACTGATCATCAGTCATGTCAACAGTGACCACCACAACAGTGGATCATGCCACCAACTGTCTGCTCTGAACTCATGTTTGGTTTAAATCGAGTAGAACTTGCTTTGTTCTTTGCTGCTGGGTTTGAAAAAAGGAATTTGAGGAAATCATGAGGAATCACAAGGCACGCACAATCCAAACCATGTATGTTAAGGTCTTTGGTGAAATCAGATGTAACGTAGGTAAAAGCAGCACTTCCATCGAACATGTATTTTATCAACAAGTCTCGCTTGGTTATCTTGGGACGTCTAGCTCGTTAGCGCCTTCCGTGTACTAACATTACATTCCCAAAAAGGCGTCAACTGTGGCTAGTCCACGTTACATACAACACAAGCGATGCCTTGATCCTCCACGTTGCCAGAACTTGACAATTATAATGTTACTATCTGAGAATAAATGTCCTGCAAATACGAAGTTACCTCTGTGGTTATGTTGTAGTTAGCAGCAGTCAGCTATCAAAGTTTGTTAAAGTCGGCCCATGCCTCTCTCCAAGATGTACTATTGCAGGAAAACAACACAGCTAAAGTAAACAGACTTGTCTGGTTGGTGTCAGTGTGGGTGTTCTCGGTGTTTTCTGTGAAACGAAACTGCGCAGCTGTAGCAGCTTTAGCTGTTAGCTAGCTAAATTAGCCAGCTAGTTTCTAGCAGCTCAAACGAAAAACTCACTTCTGTGGCCACACAGCAGCGACAAAACGTTAGTTCCGCATGTATGTCGAGCTTTCCCCGTTGGATTTGTATTTGCATGGAAACATTTGTTATAAATACACGGTCTTTTGAAGTTTAAACATTAGCCCGCGTTCTGCTTTTACAGATTTCAGGGGTCCTTCCTTTTTTGATGACACGCAGTGATGACGCGCATGATGTACCATCTGTCTAAACAAGTGCCTGTGTGTTTTTGTTGTTATTACTTTATTTGTTTTATTTATTAAATTCATTAAATACAATTTGTGACCGCCGCTTTTATTACTTTTTGTATAGAATTGTATTTAATGTAACATACAATGATAATTTCTTTATATTGTTGATTAAATGCTGAAATAAAGAGGAAATGTATATGAAAGAGAACTAACTTCATGGTTGATCTTAGTGATATGACACTGTTGCACACAAGTGACTACAAAAATGATGTTGACTACTTACACAATAACAACGCAGGGCCTCCACTGTTTGTCACAGTTTGGGACCCCAGGGGCTTCTCTAGTTGAGTAGTATTTAATCCGATTTATTTTGCTGTTGGTTAAAAATAAGAGAAAGGGATTTCATTCAAAAATCTTTTTTTCCTGTGTAAACATTTTTATGCAGTCCCCAAAAAGTTGTAAAAGATAACCCCGCCTACTGAAAGTTTAGAGTGAATCTGCCTGTCATCACAGTTAAACTGACCTGGATAAGTAAGCTACCAAGTACCAAGTGAAAATGGCAACCTCACTTTTTTGTGGATGCAGACAGTTTTGATTTTATTGTGCCTCAAAAAATACCATTAGCTTGGACTAATTTTCGTAAAACATGATTTGCATTGTTTTGTGTGTGTGTGATTAAGTGATTAGATATTCCTTTAATCAGTCTCACGTGTCTGTTACATTGGGCTAATCCGTTCTTGGCATGATAGCTAATGGATCCTGAGCTCCCCTTAAAAGCAATTGTTTGGCTATTTCCAGGAGTACTCTCTGTGAGAAAGAAAGGCACTGCCACAGATGTCAGCATAACCTGTATGGCTCCAGACTGTCTGCACAGTGACTGAAAATCATTTTTTGCCCACAGGCTAAATTAATCATATTTTCAGTGTATTTACAAAATGTGAGCGCTGAGCCAGGTACAGTAGATCCTATGGGATTATTCAATTTCAAGCTCTTCCTTTCGTGATGTAGCTTGAAGCAACCTGTCAGTGCATGCCTTCATTGATGAGTCTGTGAAATCCTTCTTAGAAGAAACAGCGTCACTACCCTGCATTCGTGACAGAGACAACTAGAGGAAGCACTGAAGCTCTGCTTCCTGATGCTAATTTCATCTATAATCTATTTTAAAAGGCGGGGGGCGGACTTCTTCAGGACCCTGGGGGTGGGTTAATTTACACATATTAACCATTCCTTTTTAATTGTAGCACAAATTGTGTCGATAAAGCTCACATCTATTCATTCTGCTTCACCTCTTAGGAAAGGGATTACTTTGCTTCATTGTTTTGAGATTATTCAACATTGTGCTGTAAAGATTTTGAACTTTAGAATATACCTTTTGGTAAATTGTTTATTAATTGAAATGCTTGTTCAATTAAAATGAGTTCTGACAGAATGCATGTTTGGTGTTTGTTTTGCCTTTTGACACACTTGCGTTTGTTTCAATGCGATTTTGCCTTTTAATTGTCTTCTTAAACTGCCTCTCAGTGACCTCGGCAGACGTCATTACAGCGTTGTTTGTCACCTGTTGATGGGGTTGTGTGCTTCTTCCCTACATAATTGGTGGCCAGTGGATTTAGACCATCACAGGTATATTAATCCACCACAACTCCAGTTGCTCTGCTAATCCTCCGCTGACACAAATGCAAATTCACTCAAAGTCACACACAAACACAATCCAACACCATGTGACCTGCTTACGCAATGAAACCAAGGCTTTATATGCCACCTGTAGGGACTGGTCTCCCTTGTGGAAGATTATCACAGTGCAGGTGTGTGTATCTGAGAAAGGGAGCGAGGAGTGTGTTTCCACACACAGGGGAGATCTGTTGCCACACTCAGCCTGGTGGAGAAGACCGAGGAGAGAGACACAGAGGGCTTCACAGTGATAAAGTTGCTTAGCAGACAGTCCTGAGGGCTGGTTGCAGACGGGTCTCTTGTGGTCTCTGCTGTGAAGCGCTGGAAAGAACAACAACAATGTTTTTCCGCATCCCTCGACTGACCCCTGGATATATAAGATACCTCCAGGTGCGTAACATGCTTTTAGGGCAGTTTTTTGCTTTAGATAGATTAATGATTAGTCTTGGACATCTGCAGTAGTGTAAGAGTGGAGCAAATTTCATTAGAGCCTTTAACAACAAACAACTGTTTCCATCTAGAGCCTGCACATTTCCCCTTCTACACTGCTTCAGTAAAACGTTGGTGTTGCATTGATTGTAAAGAAAACAAACTCAAGATTTCTCTTAAAGCTGCCTTTACTCATTAAGATTAACTGTTAAACCATTTTATTCATACCTGAAGAAAAGGTCAACGTAAATAGAAAAGAGATTTGTATTGAATTGTCCCTTCGCATGCTCTGAGAACTCCTTTTGAACTGATGTGACTGACTCATCATTGTACGCAAAGTACCCATTTGTGTGTGTGCCATGACAGGATTTAGAATAGAGGATTGCAGCAGCCTGTCTTTAAATGGATTTAAATCAGAGATGCCTTAGCTCCTCGGGTTCAGCTAAATGCCCTCTAATTGGAGCTCCAGATGAATAGCATGAGATCCATGTTCCCTATCGAGCTGGTGGGTATTTCAGAGACCTGCAACTGGATTTAGGAACCTGCAGTGTGGCTTGTGCTTGTTTTAAAAATGGACTGTGTCAAACCTCATTATCTGTGTCTCAGCTCATCAGAGTTCATGTGAGATTATTCTCACTCACGATGAAATAGGTCAGGATTACACAAATTACTATTATGCCACTTGAACCTGTTGTGTACTTTTATAACTGAGACGCTACAACTCTGTCGCTGTCCTGTGAAGATCGTGTATCTAAAAAATGTCTGAACTATTAACTATGACAAACATCCATATTTTCAGCTTTCTAACAATGCATTTCAGATAATTCTGTAATCTGTTATTTAACTCCTTAAAATGTATCTGAAAAATATTAAAAAGCACTAAATTTGGAGACCCACTGCTTCCACTGGACAGCGACTAACATAACGGTGATGAGCTAAGAAAATAACTGAATCTATATCTGACTTTAGGAAATGTCTTGGATTGGCTCCAAACCTGGACAGGACTGACACTGACATGAGATTGATTATGTATTGAAACTTAATCAAATGGAGACTCTAGGGCGGCTTTTCCCTTATGGTAAGACTATCGCTGGGATGAGGCAGGTGTGCGACCAGGGTCACCTCTTTAAGGACTCTACCGCTGCCAAATCCAGGAAGAACGCTGCTGGCACATTGCCTTGGTCGTCATCATCCCAGGCATTGATCGTGCGCCAGGCATGTCGTGGCTACATGGGTGGTGACCCCTGCTCTCTCTTTCAGACTCAGGCAGCTCAGACTGTGCTGCAGAGCCGTGAGGGCCCTCTGATGCCGCGCATGGCCATGCTGCTGGGTTTCATGGGGATCGGCATGTCCGGCTACAGCTCCCGCCAACTCACACTGAACTACAAGCCATCGAGCCACCTCTTTAGATAAGCCGGATGGCGGACGGGGGCATATACACACACACACACACACACACACACACACACACACACACACACACACACACACACACACACACACACACACACACACACACATCTTTTGCTTAAAGTTTGACATTTTGGGAAACATGCTTATTCAGACTTTTTCTTGGCTCTGCGACAACCAGCGGAGACTCTGGGAAGTTAGCGGTTGTGATAAAGAAATTGTCGCCACTTAACTAAAACAGAGAATTGTTGTTTTTACACATTCATTTTTGTCCAGAGTTATCAAAAAGAAAATAGCATGTTAATTATTGAACTAAGAGGTGCGGGTAGATGGATTTTATTACCATTTGACAGAGCCAATCTAGCCCCTTTTGTGTTTCAAGTCTTTATGCTAAGCTAATCAGCTGCTGGAGCTTTATTTATCAGTCTCATCAAGAAAGCAAATGAGCATATATCCCAAAATGTCAAACTATTAACTAAACATAAGACCAATAATATTGAAGGAAGTGATGCTACCCAGTTTTTATATTTCTGTTTTTAGCTGTTTTTCTGTGCATTATTGCTAATAATCCCCTCAGCGTGGTTCAAATTCAGTGTCATCCTGGTTCTGGATTTCATTATGATTTTGTTGTGCTTGAGATGAATAGATTGTTGCCTTAAGGCTTCGTTTGTGCAGTAAAAAATAAAAACAAATCCTCCTTATTTAAAACTGCCCTTTTAAGCTATAAGTGCAGTTATTTTCTTGTGATGCAGTGGAACAGAAAGGCAGCTTTTGATGTTTCTCATGAGCTTGGTTGACGATATACTTGATCCACGATCCCTCCCCAAGTCCCGTGCCTTATCATGGGAGTATTCAGTCCAAATTCACCTTTTAAATTATATCTTTAAAACTCATCAACAGTTTTGAAATCAAAGTTCTCATACTTTTAATCACCATTGCTTTTTTCCTGTGGCACTTTGACAATTTCCATGATGTTCCACAGAGCCCCCGGGTCCGTCCTCTTTCAGAGAGCAGCCCCTGTTGTGATGTCTTGTGATGTTTGCTTCGCTCGGATTTCTAGGGAGACATCACATCAGAAGCAGCTTCAACTCAGAGAATCAAAGCATTTGTATTTCAGGCGGATTTCCCTCCTGATTCTGGAATTGACAGTATGAGTTTTTCTAATATCTCTCTCCTGTCTGTGAGCGTGACAAAATATCAGAGGAAAAAGTAAGGAATTGCTCTCAATCTGTTTGGCTATGCTCAACTCCTGAAAATGCACAGAGAAAATACTCAACAAACAGAAATATAGGAACTGTGTTACCTTTTGATCTATGAATAATGCTACTTTGCACTTTTTTTGTGTACATATCTTGTACATAATCATGTACGTATCACTTTGATGCTAAATGAGATTAGTAGAATGTGACATTGGGTGCTACCAGCTTGTGTTGTGAGCTGGACTGGGTGACATCTAGCTGGATTGACACACTGCTGTGTTGTTGTCAGGCAAAGGAACCAGGACAGCCACCCTGGATACCACCTGAACCAACATGTGAATCCACCCGGATCTCTCCCTGTTGCACACCACCGTCAGACAAGATGACTGTAGATGAATGACCGCTAAGGTCTCTTAACATAGGTAGACTTTTTTTGGCTGTATATCTTTTGTGCACAATGTTTTGTAATAGAATAGATATGACTTTAACAGCATATGAATGTATCACCGACATTACAATGTGATTGTGAAGATGACTGTGTGTTCTACAAAAGAGAGGTTATCTCTATAGTTTGAATATATAAGAAAAGATTAGCATGTTAACAGGTCGCAAGGTGTTTGTGTTGATACAGTGATCCCTCACAGATCCTCTTACGATACATGTCTTTTTTTAGACCAGCTTATACGTACATGTGAGAGGGGTCACTAACCCTGAAATGGAGACACGTAAGAGTGTGACAAAGCAAGAAGTCTGGTTATTTATGTCATTTAAGCTTGTGACTGGGATTCTCACTGAACACAGAATTTAAAATGGTTGTATGATGTTGCTTGTATTTTGCTGTAAAAAACAATGTTATCTGAGTTCGTATTGAAATCTACCTTGTGTATATTTACCCTAACGTATGCAGATTTTCAGGATTTTGTGCTGTGAATTAATAACAGGTAAATTTGATCTTTTGTATTTCTTGTGCGTTGTGTAGGGAGTTAAACTTGTGCCGAATGGCGATCAGATCGAGTATTAGATACATTTTTTCATTTGATTTCTTGATTTGTCTTAACACATAAACTAGTTTTCCGTGTTTATTCTTTAGATTTGCCTTAGTGATGTAAAGCATTGCAAATTCAAAAGAAAGCACCTTTGAACTTGCATTATTTTGTATTATTTAATCCCTCTCTATGCAAGAATAAATCACAAGATTGTAAACAACTTGGCAGATTCGTTTGTGTCTCCTGTGACTTTCTGAAGAACACTGTGAAGACAAAAGAAGAATACTTCCTCCATGCTCTAGATGTCAGCATAGATTTTCAGCCATTTGCTCACACTGAGGCAACAAGTCTGTGAGCTTTAGTCATTCTCCGCTAGGGTGTCCAAATGGGCGTAATGTAGAGTATGTGACTGATGGATATGAGCCGAATGACACCTGGAGATCGATAAGCGTTTTCTTGCTGAATCACCTCTCAATCCAGGCAGGTTGATCTGCCCGCCAGACAGTCGCCTCCAGTGTAGCTAGTTAGCTGCACGCAAGTCAAGCTCAAGTCTAAGACGCAGAGGTCTGACCCAGTTATAGATCTAAGCTGCTTTGGAAACAAGCCCAAATCAGTGGGAGCCAGTCAGGGTTACAGTTGTGCCGCTCTGGTTTGAACGGGAGCTCAGGGTTTAAGGGTTTAGCTTTACAGACAAAATGTGTGGAAATATACTGGGAGCTCCACACCATGGGTTTGACCACTAGTTGGCAACATTACAAACATCCCTGTGGTTGCCTTTAGTGCAGGGAAACACACTTGTTTGTCTGAGTTTTTATCATCAGTTTTCCAGCCTAAGGGAGGAAAGGAGTCAGGAGTCAGAGACAGACACAATTTCTCACTCTCCAGCACTCTCCAAGTTCATAATGCACACACACACACACACACACACACACACACACACACACACACACACACACACACACACACACACACACAGAGAGGTCCATTGTGTATTTGTTTCAGTGACTTCAGCTCTTGTTACCGTCTCTTACTGCCAACAACAAAGAGCTGAATGTCTTTGCTACCAAAGAGATGGATGAGAACGAGTGAGGGACATACCCACAACGTCTTTTAGAAGCTGTGCGTGTATGTCCATATGTACATGTGTGTTCATGCAGTATGACTTCCTGGAGTTACCAGTGTTATGTCTCTTAGATTATGATCTTACACTATTATACCTGCATCAAATGAGTGCAAATACCAATAGTAGAATGCTATATGATATACAGCTGCACCTGTGTTAGAGCTGCCTCAGGTGAATCAGAAATCAATGTGGACGAAATGCATTTCAACCCCTCACACTATCTTCTGCAGGCATGTTGTGGAAAGTAAAGAAAATGACAACAAGTCCATTGCACATAGCTGCACAGACAAAGCCAAAAGGTGGCAGACCAGCTGCAGGCCATGTTAACACAGAAAAACAAGCATTGTGCCCATGTGTCAGTGAGCACTTTGTTATTTGTTATTGGCAGTGGAGTCACAAATTCAAGCCCAAATAGTATCGAGTAAACACCTCAGTGAAGTGTCCTCGAGCAAGACACTAAATCCCTATCTGCTCTTGACCTTCGACCTCTTTATAAGAATTCTCTCAGGGGTCATACAATATGTGAGTTTACAGCAAAAGTTTTGTTTCAGAGACAGAGTCTCATCATCAGAGGCTTCTTATGTTCTTCACTAAATAGTTTCTAAATCATTGTATTTTGACGGGGTATTGTAGGTTATTCATCTACATATAACAGGGAAAGAATGACCGAGTGGTCTACATTACTTATGATGAATTTATGATGAATTATTTACTACTTATTTCCTTCAAAAAGCTCTGATAAACACAGTCCACATTATACCTTGCCAGTACCAAACAGAGCTGCGGAACATAGTGGAGCAGTCAGTAGCTAAAGATCAAGAGATTGTCCTCAGGAGTTAGTAGAGACCAACAACAGAGCTAAAATATAGTGAATATTGGATTTGCCTGGACACAAACACAATTCCAATTGAATGATTATGCTGCTCTGTAAATGCTAAATGTGTAAATAAGCAACTATTTGCTAACAAGTTTAGCATACCAACCTAAAAGGTTGTTATATGTCAATGTTGTGTTCAAAACTTCTCTCTGCTGTCGCCAAGTGGCAAAAAGTTATTGCAGGTTGAAGTATCTTGATTAGTAGATTGCAAAATAAGTTATTCTACTTGAGACATTCTCATTCAAGTAAAGGTATCTGTTATTACTCCTACACAAATGCAGGATTTCATTCAACAATAATACAACAGCTTTAATATGTTTAGTTTATTTCATTTGCAAACACACAGTCCTTCATGATAAAGCACAATTCCTTTTTTAGCTTGGTGGATTTATCTGTTGGTGTGTGAGTGTGTGTGTGTGTGTGTGTATGCCCTCGGTGACGCAGCACATTTTTTTCCTTCCTTTAAATGGTTCTTCTTAAACAGCGGAAAGGCTTAGCCTTGTTTAAATTAGGTCTCTACCTTGAGCTCATTAAAACACCTCTCGTGTTCTTTTTTTCTGCCCCCTTCTGTACTGTCATGCACACATAAAGACAAAACAAACACACATATTAGCAGATACATGCATATAACCGAAAGGTATAAAACACTTACCAATGCTATTAGCTACTGTAAGTAATGTGTGATTAGTTGTGCAATGTGTTCTTGGTTTATTTACAGGCTGAGAGGAAACAGCAGCTGTGTGGGTGCGTGATGTTACCTGGCACCAAACACAAGGAGGTGCGTATTCCTAGACACATCCAATCTATTTTAGGTCTGCTGTGCAGAATTGATGAGGCATGACTGAAAGGACCTTGTTGTAAATGTTAAGGAGCCATTTACAAGTCTTTGATAAAGCTTTTTTTTTTATACGTCCTCTTCCAAGTCTAAAACTGGAGTTGAAGTCCTTAAAAACACCCACAACTTTGTCCACAGATGTATAAAAGGACACACAACTCTTAAGCTCAATTGCCTGAGGGACCAATGGAAATAAGTTATATGTATTCAAAATTCAACATTAGTAAAAGAGGACATACTTTCCTCGAGTTCCTGTGCTGAAGCTGCACTAATGACTCAGCACTTCAAATTCAAAGGTGTCTGACACTCAAGGTATAGCTGCTCTACAGCCTCAAGACCCCCCAAGATGTTCTATCGCTGACCTTTGACATTTTCTGGCAAAGACTTTTTTTTAGTCTCACATTCTTTTTCCCTCCGTCCATTTTCCGACAGAAAGCTTAAGTTTTTACGAGCCGGTCATTGATGATTCTCTCTCAAAAGATAGGCGGGGGCACTCTTAGCAAGAAAAGAGAGAAAGATGAGCATTGTAAATCCAGCCAGAACCATTTTATAACTAAATTAAAATATATATATATATATATATATATTTTTTTTTTTAAAACATTAAGGGTTTGAGCAGGAAGTACTTGTTAAAAGGGAAAAGTGTAGTGGTATTTGGCTTGTAATTGTAGAGTTCGGTACCTAAACTCTAATATTTGCCTAAATTGCTGTGCAAACATGTTAAAAGGTTTCAGGGCAATCTATAATTGCAGTACAATGTCTCCTGTTGAAACAAGCTTTCTACCACTAACAATCTTCTCACTCAATGATTTACCGTAAGCTTTCTTGCCTGATCTTATTGTTGATTTTGTAGATTTATAACTTAAATTAAAAACAAGTCTTGAAATGAAGTTACATACAAAATATCCTACAATGCTCGCAAATCAAACTCTTTAAGAAAATGAGCATGCACACGTAAAATGTAGACAGTAATTTAAATTCTATAGCTGTTCAGATACCAACTGTTCAGTAAAGCTACAGTAGAGAGTCTCAAAGGAACATATTTAAGAGTTGGCCTGCGAACATAATTAAAGCTTTAATCTCTGCTCTTGGCTAACACGTTTTGACAGTCCCGCGGGTTTGTGCAGGAGAACCCTGTGACCTGTGAATCTCATCAGATAGTTGTTGAGTCACGGTTAATCTCAGCCGGCTCCTTCCGTTTGTTGAGTAACCTCGACAGGACTGTACGCTATGTGAAAAAAACATGTCTGTTTGGGTAAATATTGATGGACTATAAATGCACAGTGTGGTGTACAGAGTTATGTAACCTGCTAAGACCTCATTGTGGCCTTCAGTTTTTATTTGGTAATGATATAACTGTAAAATGAAGAGACTTTGCACTATTTGTTTGTTGCTTTTGTTTTTTGGCCACTTGTGGGCTAAGGAAAGACTTGTGAACACAACACTGACATGTGATATGGTCCAGCTGATACGTCCAGCAGTTACGCAGCAACATTGTCAAGCATTTGGTCCAATATTCACATCATTTATATATTTGTTTTGTTTCTACCAACTACTGAGGGAAATATATGTCTCCTTAGCTGTTAAAAGCTCCAATTTGTTCACCAGCTAGCTAACGTTGTCTGCCTGCACTTCTTTAGTGCTCTTTTGCTGTAAATAAAACTCGTATACAGGAACTTTTGAACTGCACCGCATTTTCTGCCACTTCTTGTTCTAGCATGTTGGTAAAGAACAGTTTTACCAACATGCAAAAGAACAGCAATTAAGAAGTTAAGCACACCGCCCTAACGTTCTTCAGGCCTAGTATAAGATGTACAGAATATCTGTGTCCATGTGAGACGTTAGAGGCAGTCTGGATAATCCCAGCTATGTACCACTATGACTGTGTGACCCTGTCAGACCTGACCTGCTGTCTCAATGATTAGAACATCTGACGTAGGAGTGATTTACACTGTATGCCCCTTAACAACACATATACAGTACATCATGACATGCTAGTCTTTTTTTGCTTTGGCCGGTTTGTATTCCCGTCTGTATTTTCTAAGATTACAAACATAGCTTTGCTATATGATATAGAGAGTATCAAGCGAATAATTGTTCCTTCTAACACAATATGAATGATGTCAGTTTGTCATCCCAAATCTAAGGGTTTTAACAATGTAAGGGATTTCAAATTTGCATAAAACGGTCATTGTAGGGCAAAGGCAATGAAGAGGATTGATTAGGGACATACATATTGGCAACCAGGACCACTTAGACTGTAAATAACCTCTGTAGAGATACTGTGGAAATACACGTCCCAGAAAGGCTCCTCAAATGGACAGTTGACCCACCGATGACCTCAGAGGTCAAAGGTCACTGACCTGCCTGATGACAGGTGATGGACACATTTTACAGTAACAGCTAGTCAGTCATGCCTTGTGTCAGCTGGTGCTAATGAAGAGCTGCACCAAACCACACAAGCAATGAATTATGAACACTACTGAACAAGGACCTTGTTGCACACACAGACACACAATTAAGCGTTTTAAACAAGCATTGTTTTGATTACAGACTTTGACACCCCCTAGTATGACTAAAACACTCTCAACCTTTTCTGGCAAGGAAAATCTCAATTTCTTGAAAACAGAGTCCTGTGTGTTTCTTTTGGTTTTCCCTGTAAGTTCTTACACATCTAACAATCCACATTCCCTGCTGACTTTACTGTATAATTTGGACATTGAAATGGAGATTTAAGAACCTTTGAATCAGGTGAGTGGTCTTAACCGGAGCTAAACTGTGGCTATTTTAAGAGGCCAGCCCACCAGCATAATGTGTCATTTGTTTCGCCTGGCGTCAGAGGTGAGAGAGAGAGAGAGAGAGAGAGAGAGAGAGAGAGAGAGAGAGATTTCATTCTCAATGAAATACATCAGTCTTCTGTTTGTGTAAGACAGTAAGACATTATACTAATATCTCTACTCTGAATGAGAAAAAAACAGAGTAACTCTTGACATTACTGTAATACAGGTATGGGTTTTATTTTATTCAACAAACAGTCTTTGTCTATAGTAAATACGAACCCACAGCCTTTTAAAAAAAAGATAAGCTGAAAACAGCAATCCAGTTGTTTTGATGCCAAGGACTCCAAGAACTGAAGAAGCTGAAATGATTTGGGAGATAACAGTGGAGAACTAATATACTATGATGATTAGATTTAAATAAAAAACAACACATGGATTTAGATTGTTTGAATATGTCCCTTATGTGGTGCTGTGTGCCTTTCTGAAAAAAAAAGAAAACAAACAACAAATGAGGTCCTAGTTTTCCTCTTAATCTTTCCAGGCCTCCTGATCAATATCTTACTTTGCAGAGTTTACTACGAACATTTTATAAAGTATGCTGAATTGTTAAAGATGAACCTGCCTAGCGTAATGTGAAGTGCCTAAAATCACATGTTCATGCATTAGTAATAATAATCCAATAATATTCACTATAATGAAATAGCATTGACAGGCAACATTCTGCTGAATTTAAGTACTACTCACATTTATGCATCTACTCAAATGAGACTTTTGCTTAAGGATTATGAGTTACTGTACTTCTTATACAACACAAAAGCTCAGAATATGTAATTCAATCAAAAAAAAAAGATTTATCTATTTATACCATTTGACTCCCCGCTGTCAAACAACTTCCAAATATCCGTTTCCCTGTTTTTCCAGTCATTCAGAATATAAAAAAGGACATTAATTAACATGAATGCGTAGCATTGGCCAGCGATGAGACGTATGACCCCTTCCGCCTTCTGCCATGGCAACTTCAAGGGACGGGGGGCTATGGGAGGAGCGACGGTTGGAGGTCCAGGTGGTCGAGCCTGCGTAAAAACGCACCAAACA
This sequence comes from Anarrhichthys ocellatus, assembly GCF_004355925.1. Classification (NCBI taxonomy): domain Eukaryota; kingdom Metazoa; phylum Chordata; class Actinopteri; order Perciformes; family Anarhichadidae; genus Anarrhichthys; species Anarrhichthys ocellatus. The sequence continues at coordinate 731,322 of NW_022280082.1, read as the reverse complement.
CCCGCAAAGCAGTTTACGAAATAGTGAGCGTCATGAAAAAACCTCGATCCCTGCAGTTCCTGGTACTGTTGTGAATAAATAAGCTGTTTTCAGAGAAAGCCTCCTGAATTTTCTGCAGGAGAAACAACCAACAGAGCGGAACGCGCTTCGGTGGTGCGTCGCTGCGATCTCTCCAGAAATCGGGAAAAACGGGAACTTCAGACTTTTAGCCAAAGAAGGTGACCTGAAAGCAAGATCAAGACGGCTTGTCTCAGCGAGAAGTGGAGATATGTTCAAGAAAAGCAAGAGTAAAGTGCTGGTGGATTATGCGTCAGAGGAAGAGGACATGTCCTGGCGCTATCATCACTCCTACAAGGTAAAGAGACGGATGGAAAGGAAACTCGAACAAGTCACCACTAACAATGCCGGTTAATTATGTTCGGTGTCTTTCTTTAAACAACAGGGTTAAAATGACAAAATGGTAATGTATAAAATACATTTTTAAAACAGCTAACATTGTTTTACACAAACTATTATAAGTAAATTAATAATAAATCCATTAAATACTAGACATAAATGTTACAACCCCGCTTTTCAACTATTGTTTTTCCCTTGTGAGCTGCTAAACTTCCAAAAAAAGTGGCCAAATACACCTCATGCTGTTAAATTGAGACTGTGGAGCAGAGGGAGGAGGAGGAGGACAAGTGCTCAACTCATTGTCTCGACTGCAAAACTGTAGAAATATAGAAATATGCTATTTAAAAAGGGACAGTTCACCCCAAAATCAAATTTCCCCCTTACCTGTCATGCTATTTATCAATCTAGATTGTTTTGGTGTGAGTTGTTGCCTAGTTTTGGAGATATCGGCCGTAGAGATGTCTGCCTGCTCTTCAATATGACTGTTTTATTGTCCCTTAAAATGGAAAACCATCCCCCTTGTTCTTCATGGGATAGTACAGGAAAATAATTGCGATACAACACTAGAAAGAAAACTATCAACATCAAACCATCTGTATGCCATTAAAACAGGAATATATAGTAGAAATACTTTGACGTAAATTAGTGTCAAATCTGAAACTATTTGCGCACACACACACACACACACTCACACACACACACACACACACACTCACACACACACACACACACACACACACACACTTGCACAAGGAAAGGCCAAAAGTGCCAAAAGCACCTAACAGTCCTGTCTCATAAGAAATAGCTAGTGGACATGTTTATTTCTTCTGCTGCGTGCAGTAAAAATAATGTGCTATCATGAATCAAGGTTTTATGGTGAGAGTAACTATCAAACCATTTAAGCATTCGGGGGCATACTAACATGTCGTCCGGATTGTGACACTTGTGAATTAGTAAAACTACATATAAATGAAACTACAGAGAAGTTAAACAAAGGATAGTTTTTAAAACACAGAAGAAAATAATTTAAAAAGTTCATTGTAAAACATTGTGAACTTGTGATGCACCACTTCAGATTGTATCCACTGCCTGTACCTCCTTTAGTGCATTGCCATACTGAATGTCTAAATGTGTTATTAGGCAATTGGGAAGATCAGCCAACACCAACAGCATTTTTCATCTGTTGTTGTGATAATGTTGAGATCTGTGACCCGTGGCTGGGTTTTATTGGTCGCTCTTAACTTCCACCCTGGGAACCAACACATGTGGCCCTCACCCCCAAAGAGCGGACTTGAGTTCAGTTGGTGACACTGTCTACGGTGGTCACCAGAATTACTTTGGATGATGAGAGCTGATCTGAGGTCAGATCTGCAACTTCTCCTCACAATTCCTGGGAAAGTCATCAGGGAGGTCTCTTTGAGTCACTATGGCGATTAAGTACATGCCCGGGGTCAGGGGTCAGATCATAAAATGCTGTAAACACAGTGAAGAGCCAGATCCAGCCCAGCAGTGATACAGGATGAATCAATGATAAAGAGTTATGATAACACAGTCTGGACAGGCATGCTGAGCTCGTTCAAATCACTGGCTGATAGTGAGGGAAGCAGAGACGGCGAGACAGATTAGCCTCTTTGCGTCACAATCACATTGCATGAGTATTTTAGCCTCTTTTAAATTCTTTAGGAGTCAAAAGAAACATGGTAAATCAATTTTAAAGCTACAAAAAGGGAAATTTTAAAAGGAAAAGTCAGAGTTCGAAATAGGTTTACAAATAATGATTATTTTCAATATCTTCCCATTATTTTCTTGAATAATCAATGAATCGTTTGGTATGTCACACGTCAGAAAATAGTAACAAATGCTCATTACAATTTCCCCGAATGCAAGTTGACATATTCATTTTGTTTGTTTTGTCTGAACAACAGTTCAAAAACCAAATACATACATTTCACAATCTTAGAAGACAAATAAAAGCATCAAATCACATTTGAGAAGGTAGAACAACTGTGAGGCTGACATTTTTTAATGTCTGTCACTTTATAAATAAGGATTTACATTACAGTAATTTAGAATAGCATTATTACAGTAACTTGTTTTCACACACATTCTCACCTGGAGACTGCTCAGAACAGCCACAGTCTGATCTGGTGGCTACAGGGCATCACAACTGCTGCTTTTCCACTTTTTCCACCAGCATTATCAACATTATAGACAGCATTGTCTGAATCTTGTATAAAGTAATGGTTTCTCTCTTGATCAAAATGTCTGTTTTTTTATAGTCATTACAAGATACAGTATCTCTTTCTGTTGTACTTGTTTATTCTCTGTTATCTGTTTTTTTTTATGGTCGAGCAGATGGTCTCCATGTCGTGCCACTCAAATGAGTACTCAAACTGTACATCAGCGTCACCCATACAGACGGACACAGACAGAGACAGAGACAAGTATTAAGGGATAATACATCCATAAGACACACAGATGAAAAGAGGGAGAGCATAAAGGGGGAAATGAATATCTGTCCTCCCTCCACGGTGCTCTAGGGCGACCACAGTACAGGCCCTGTGCCGCAGCTTGCTTTCACTCACTATTGAAGTTCAACAGGCTGCAAGAGGCAGCTGTGAGCTTGCAGGAGGTACGTGTGTGCCTGTTTGTCTACGGCTTAAAGCGGTTACACACCTGAATACTTCAATAACACCACTCTAATACCACGGTTGGGGCCCGCTTTGTGAAGTGGGATCACGAGAGTACAGATCAGGTCTGAGCAAAAACTTCAGATGGCCTCACATATAAATCATAAGTGGAGAGGAAAAGAAAAGTTAAGCTGAGGGGATCATGTGTTGAAGGAGTAAGGGTTAAAATCATGGAGATGAAATGTGAGTTTTGTCTTAGTTCAAACCAAATCATTTTGATGTAAATGTTAGCCTTTTTACGTTTAATGGCTTGACATTGAAAATACGATTATTCGTCTTACAAAGATTTAGACCAGGAGGTTGAAACCCCTTAATCTCTATAAACAGATTCTCCATTCTAGCTGTTCCCCACTGTTTCCAGTCTTTATGCTAAGCTAAGATAACCATTGCCTGGCTGTGTAGCTTCATATTTAGTGCACACGTATGAGTGGTAGCAATATTCTCATGTAATCTGTCAAGAAAGAGAATAGGCACATTGTCTAACTATTGGTCAAGTGTTTGATGAAATATAGCGGTCGGCCTACTGCAAGCAAAAACATTTTCTGAGTCCCTGTTTTTGGAGAATGTGGAGTATTGTTGGTGTGCAATTGCTTTTTGGAAACTACTGTTGGTATGGTGTTGAAATTCACTCTGCGTCTTTATTGCCTAGTAATCTGGCTTCTTAAAAGACAACACTGTGGTAACATTTACACACTTGCACACAAACCCAGTCAAAGAATGAAAGAAAGCCAGACAGAGGAAAAAATGGCCCCCTGAGGTGCGAAAGCAGAACTCTTGCTTTCTGTTGTTAGGAACATTTGTTCTCCCTGAAACGCTACGCTCTCCCCCTGAATCTCCCCCTCTCCTCACTCTCTCTGTCTGCCTCAAGTTGTTAATGCTTTTACGCTCAAACAGTAGTTTGCAATCAATGTGTGTGAGTGTGTCTTTGATCAGCTCAGGTGGCGGAGACCCATTAGACTTTGCTCAGACATGTCCAACCACCATTTCTCCTCCCCTCTCTTTCTCTCTCTGAGATGTGAGAACTTCTTACAGCTTTGATGATTTTACAGGAATCCTGGCTCCACATCAGTAATCTCAGGCTCAGCTGCTCGTCTGATGACTTCTTGCTGCCCTCTTCTTATGGTTTAATGTTTTTAAATCTTTTGGAGCGAGTCCAAGTAAAGCACAAGTCAATGACAACCGTAAAAGTCAGTCACATAAGATGATAAAAACAATGAAACTATAATACAGTTTTTAAACAAAGGATATATGAAAAATGAAAAAAAAGCCTGGAGACTGAAGCACAATGGAGCCAAAATAGCTCCACTTATATACCCAAATCATGTACTGTTGAGGCAATAGGTCATGGATTTATTTTTTCTCTCTTTTGTTTGAATCTGCCCTCTGACTTCAGTGGCTTCCCCTCATCCTGCCCAGTCCTCCATCCCTCCATCTCACCCTCCAATTACAGCATGTTTATGTTACACCTTAGAAAAAGATTGCCCTCAGTTTTACAGGAAACCCTGCACACACGTCGCACACACACACACACACACACACACACACACTCACACATACACACACATAGCACACACACGCACACACACATCCCTGCCACAAAGTGTGGATGGTATGTGTGTTTGTTTTTTGGGGGGTTGCTGTTTGTGTTAACTCACTGCTGGTGTGTGTGTGTGTGTGTCACCTATAGGACAAAGACATAGAAGGAGAGGAAGAGGAGGAGGAAGCTGTCACTGCAGTATCCAAGGTAAACAGCACAACTTCACAGCTATTTGGACATAGCACAGACACAAACAAACTATTTGCTTCCAAATTCACGTCAGTTACCCCCCTAAAGTTATGCACTTGTCCAACATGCTCTTATCTTCTCACACATTGACTGCACACACACACGTGCACATGCTCACAATATTGCACTTTTGACTCATGGTTGTGTAACCCTAAATTAATCAGTGAATGCTGAATTACTTATTTCCAAGAAACCTATGAGCACGTCGCAAAACAAGAATTATTCTTTGTGGAGAAACTCAGTTTTACAGTCTTTAAAATCGTAGGTGTTAGTCGACTAAGAATGTCTTTGGTTGAGAACAGCCCTAATCCTTTGATTAACTCAATACCCCCAATGCATTCATGTGCACAGGCAGTTTCTTCTTGTCAGATGACCACAAAGTGTTTCTCGGTGCAGCTGAGGTCAATCAGGAGGGTCAGAGAACTTCTGTGTTTATCTGTAAACACGCCAGCTTTCAGCTGTCATCCACTGCTTTATCCTCAACCTTATCACTGGAAAATCCTTTTGTTTGTTGTTGTGGCGCATGTTTGTGTACTTGTACTATTATCCTTATTCTAAAACCCACAGTTTGGAACAGTGGAGTGAGGTCACTGTAGTTTAGGGTAAAGATTTAAAGTCTTGAGCATCATTTTTTCATCAGTAATAACAACATTGTGCTCACTAAGTTAAATGCTGATATCTGGGAACACTGCCCAACGTCAGACGGGGAAAGAAACGCAAGCAGTCAGATAATCATTCAAGTTTTAAAGAAGCCGGGTATGGTTGACACATCTGACCCGATTAAAAAGATGTTTGATAACATCGTAAACTGGAGAGTTTTTAAATTACATTTTACGAAAACATTACAACGTATCTCAAATTATAAAAAGTTACCAATAATGCTCAAATAACATTGGTTATATTAACTCTGAAACACACATTCCTTGATGTACCTATAGATAAAAGTAAAAGCTACAAAGGATTGACAGTTAAGTTGAATGCATCATGTGGCTCCTTTGGCATTTATGTTATATAGTACTTTATGATGCTGCAGTGACTTTCCCTTAACAAAGTTGATTTCTCTTGTGTTAAACTTCTTGCTGGAAACCATGTTTACACATTAGAAAGTGTGAATTAGGCCAAAAGTCATCGTGAGTTTGATGGAAAACTTTGTCATTATCTCTGTAAACTTGTGAATTGTAAATACTGGTTTTATGATGCAGGTTTGACAAATGGCCTTTTTGTGTGCAGGCAACTTTATCTGGAGTTGTGCCCACTCCAAAGAATGTGTGTGTGAGATATGTCACATCTCCTGGTCTGTATACAGACAACAAGTCTTTACTCTCAGGTGTGGTCCTGTCTGAAGAATGTATTGTCTTTGAACTCTGGCTGCCTTGAGTGCCTTCCCTTTGTGTATGTATGGCTAGGTGACTTAGTTCGCAGGACATATTTTACAGCTTGTCGTGTTCGTGAGGACAGGGGTTGCTGGGCTGGAGAAGGGAAGGAAACGCAGCATTCATTCGAGGAGCTGGGCCTTTTCGATGGGAACAATCACTGTGGAAGAAAAACAAGGCTGAAAATAGCTTCAGACCGCTCTGATACCGTGGACAGCTACAATTCTTCCACCATCGGCGGCTTTATGATCATATTAGGACACACAAAGTAGACATGGCGTCCTGGAAGTGGAGGTTAACTTTAACTGTAAAAGGCTGATTCCATTAATTTAACATTCCATTTTGGATATAAAATGACCAGGGAGTCATGTGAACTGCGGATTAATTACACCTTTTAACCGATTTTAACCATCATAGTGTGAAAAAATGTTTTTTTTTTTTTTTTTGGTGAGAATCACGAGTATATGCAACTTTTTGAAGGATATGTTTTTACAGCAATATAAAATAGATATTAGAGATAATTTATGACATGTTTAACAACCTAACAATAGACATCACGCCATCAAGCTACCAGCCCTCCGGTGTCGAGCCACGGGACTCACACCGTCGATCTGCCTACTCTCTGGTGTCGGACCACGGGCTCCACACCTTCCTGTCTTCCTTACTCTGGCTAAATAAAGTCTGTTTCACCGTACTCTGTCTCCTGTGGTCTTGCTATTGGGTCCTAACCGTGAACTCCCGTGACATGATATTGCAATACAAAAAAAAATCGCAATCATTTCGTATTGTATTGTGATAATATTGTATTATGGGGCCTCTGGTGATGCAAACCCCTAATCAGTAACTATTAAAAGTGAACGTGGGGTCACTAATACCTGAAACTGATGCTTTCATATAACCTTCAAAAGTATGGAGTAAAATTGATCTAAAGATGTGACATTGTTTTGTATTTATTTACAGATTGATAAATGTGAGTGCATGCATCGCCTGATTCGATGTTTCCACACAGAGCCACAAATGCATCCACGTTTAAGTGCTATTGTAAAACGAGGAAATCACGTGTAATTTGTGGGAAAGACATTTTTAAAATATGACAAAGTCATTGCAGTAGAAAATCAATGACCTGATTGCTGTCTGTTAAAAAACTGTCTGATAACAACAATTAGCAACTTTTCCAAATTCAAATGCCTCTTTAATCATCCAGCTTCCATCTCTGGCGTATGGATGGAGGAATTCGGTCCAATAAGAGCTCTATTGTTCTGCCAGGCGTGGAGCTGTAGGTAAATCTCCCCCACACAGCGAGCCTCAGTGAGCTGCTGGGTTTACCTACTTTTTGGCCGAAGGGATTACTGGGCACTGAGCTGCTTTGGATCTCGAGGCTCGGAGGTTAATGTTGAAGAGAACGGTAAATCATCAAGCCTCTGTATGTGCACACATGCACATACACAGCTGGACTTTAGCTACAGTTCATGCACATACACACACACACTAATACACTCAATCTGTTTTGGCATCTCTGGTTTCTTTTACTGCAAAGCTCGAACTACAATGAATCTGATCCACGGTGTACACTTGATGGCACACAGGAAACAAGAAGCAGAGCAAGGAGAGAGATGGAAACAGTAGAGACCTTGTTAAAATAGCTGAGAAGAATATTTTGTGAATAGTGTTTGATGATAAAAACTGACAGCGTTCTTGCCCTCTGGCATGTTCATGAGGATGAGATGCGAGTCGAGGAGGACCTAATTTTCCGTTTATCAGCAACAGTGCTTGCCTCCTTATTAGATACCAAAGTGAGCAGAGTGTTTACAAAACCATCAAATGTCCTTTTGAATATGAGAAGATATCACGAGTGGGATGACGAGTAATCTTGTGTGTGTGTGAACCGTAGAGCTTGTGTAGCCTGTAGAACAAGCAGATCTGTTTAAGTTCATGTTGTGAATCTTGAGCTCAGACCCAGTATTGTTCATGTTCCTGTTTAGTTCGACTGCTTTCATGTTAGTTGTTTGCTTGTTGTAGCTGCTGCCACATCCTCAAGAGAGATGTGTATACAGCGATTTGAATTGATCACCTCCTCAAAAGCAAAAGAAGCAGTTTAGGGGGTCGCCATGGTCGGATGCGTTCCTCAAATAGTGTTGTGAGAACTGAGAACGTTTTGACAACGGTAAAGCAAAGCAAGGCACGGATATGAGTAGGAGTAAATGTTATGGCCTTGACAGTTGACATTGGGAATACTTCCCTGGCACGGAGAGAAACGAAGCCAAAAGTTTGTTCCATAATCGCTGAGGAGGGCGGTATCTGTGCTCGGTGGAAAGCAGCGAGGGCAGGGAGGAATTCTGATGTGACGTGGGAGACGAGGGGAGTCTCAGAGAAGGTGGAGAGTCTTCCACTGGAATGTGCAGCACGATATTGCCAAGTCAATGCCGTTCAAGCTCTCTCTCTCTCTCTGTATTTATCTCTCTATAACACAGAATTTGTAGCTTTATTTATAGATTTGTGTCCAACAGAATGTTAAGCTAAGCTAACAAGCTACTGCTTACATCATACCACCCTCTTGTCTGTGTGGTAAATGTGAACCAAGAGCCAAATAGAGCTTCATATTTAGGGGGAAACAGCCTGGCTCTGTCCAGTTCCTTTGTCTTTGTTCTAAAATAAGATACAAAGCTACAGGCATAGCGTCACATTTACTGACCTGAGAGTAGTAGACAATCAATTATATTGTCCAACTCTTTTAAAAAATGTTCCAAAATGTCAAACTATTTTATTAAGTATGATTAGTGCAGCAGAAAAAATAAACTTTCTACTTTTGTGATACTTATTACCTTTTGTTAACATGAAAAGATGACTTAGGTTTGATGGAAAGCACATTTCATTAGTTCAGAGCCAATGAAGTCCATCGCAGAATTTCAAAACGTGCACATTCATCAATCTGAGCATGAGGCTGTTTTTCTAAATTCCTGTGAAGTTGACTTTACCCTCTTTGTAAAGCATAAATCACTCACAAATAGACATTAGAGATAACAAGCTAAAGTGCAACAGATGCTGGTAATAATTTCCGCTCTGCGATTCAAAATCAAATGCTCTCATGTCTGTCGATTTCTGTCAGGAGGCCAAGGTAAAGAAGATCATGTCCAAGAAAGAGAGGAGGGAGAAGAAGATGTTCTCCTCTAAAGATGACGAGCACTTCTTGTTGACCGGAGTAAAGTTGGCTGACCGCAGAGGGTGAGGTTACACACACAATAACTTTGTCATTACTTGTCTCACTCCAAAGAAACATGTTATCTTCATCACAAAGTTAATAATTAAACGTAGTAGGCCTATAGCATCACAGTTTGTTGGGATTTCACCATCTTGCTGAAACAAAGAGAGAGGCCCACATGTTATTTTGAAAGCCTAGATTGTGAAATCGCCTCAAACCCCCAAACAGGTGTCAAAACGTCACCCGAGTGTGAGATTTGGTTCAAACCACAACACTGGTGCCTCATTGGACGAGAGCCACGGGAACCCCAGGGACTCCCTGTGACACAGCCATGACGTCACCGAGGCTATATAGACCGGCTCATAACTTCACACTGCGTCGTCCAACGCTTTTAGCAACTCACGTTGCTAAAAGGAGCTGAAACAACGTTGGTGCCTTTAAAGAAAAAAACCTAAGTAATAGTCTTAACTTCGCTGGCCAACAAAACATTCTGATATTGACTGCCAGGTGGATATGAAGCCAGAAAAAGAGCCTCTGTAGGGGTGAAGGGGTCCGCATTTCAATCAGTACCATATTACCACTACCAGTAAATAAAATGTGTGTCAGACCAGCCCAGATTGTTGCTGGTTTACATCAATGTAAGTGGGATTAACTACTTGAAGTCCGCATTGGTGTTCAGGTGTATGCAGCAAAAATATTTACAAACTTGTACAAACACGTCCAACCACTTGTATTTGTTTGAATGTAAGACAAAGCTTAATTTGCCAGGAGTTATTCACTTTGAGACCCTCTGAGGAAGTGGAACATGTATGAGGAGGAAACCTTAAATTAATCACATCTCTGTGACAAACAACCGGGAATTCCTTGAATTTCTGCATGGGGAAAGTTCCTGTCTCCAGTGTAGATGTCTGGTACCCCACCCAGTGAGTCCTATTTATAGTTAAGATGAAAGCGGTAGACCGGTTATGTTATATGCTAAAACTTTGTGCAACAGCCGCTCTGTAAGTGTGTGCTTCTCTCCCTCTATTTGTTTTTCTCTTAAGGTCTCTCAAGAAAATCAAGGATGATGAGAAGGAGAAGGAAAAAAAGGAAAAGCCAGAGAAGGGCCACTGTTTCTGGGAGAGCGTTACCATGACCATGAGGCAGATCTCCCCCACCAAAAAATTGGAGAAGATGGAGGGCTGGGAGCCTCCACACCTGGAGAACTTAAATGAGACTGTGACCGACGAAGCCCCGGAGGACAAGAGCCAGAAAGGGGACTCGCCAGTGTCCTTCCCCGACTCTGTAGGCCTCCCGTTGGAACTGGCCTCCTGGGCGGGCCAAGGTCTTGAGGAGGACTCCTCCCGCTATGCTAATCTGTCGGACTCCAAGGATTCAACAGCTGCCGTCAGGTGGACATCCCGCGCCAAAGTCAAGTTGGCTGGCATCAGCAGGATGAGCAGAGGGATCGTGTCAGAAAGCGCTTGGGAGGGGTTTAAATAGGAGCCATTTCACCTTTGATACCCTCCCTCCTCACCTATGTACTGTCAGAAGATGAAGACCTGAACCAAAAATCTGCTTGTCTCTGTAGTCTAGTTCTGGACGAAGCCAGTGTTAACGACAACTGGTGTTGAGATGCTGTTGTAAAGCCCTGAACGTAACACATAATGTGATTTCAGCGTTAAAAGCCCTCGACATGCTAGTTTTATCAATGGGCTTTTGAATCACTGACATAAACTGTAAATAACAACAAATGAAAGCCTTAAACTATTTTACCATTTTAACTGTGATATCCACTGGCCTGGCATTTAGATATTTTGTATTGCCAAAAAATGAGAAGAGTGATTTTCATATAATTATTGTGGCTGTCAGTGGTAGAGAATCAATGAAGAATATGCAACTTTCTGTCTTTACTGCACTGAGTGAAGAATGGGAGTCAATTATGGGCTTAAAATAGATGCAATCATGGAACAGCTGATGAAAAAATGTGGGTCCGGAATATTAGTGTATGTGTTTGCATCTGCGTGTGTGTGAAAGAGAGGTTGATAAAGAGGAAGTGAGTTTGATGGACCTGCACGCACATTTGTTTGAGTGAATCACAGTTGGCATTGCTAAAGAGATTTGAATCTCTGTTGTGTTGGGAGCATGTGAGGGAAACAAATTGAAGCAACCCTCACAGTGTCATAGTGTGATACGTGTTTAAATCTGATGCTGAATAATCTTTTATAACATTTGTAATGCTGACCAGATAAAAGCCAAAACTCTGTGTATACTTGTTTCTCGAGAAAAGCAGAGACTTCATGCAGCTGTGCCTTGTATCAATACAATGACATCATGTGTGTGCTATCAATTTGAACTAGATCATCCTCTGTGCACAAAACAGATGAGCTCATCTATGCATGTGCAGATGGGTCGACCCAGCATACACTTTAGCTGCGTCAGCCATCGACACTCAAACTGGTTTCCAGTTACGATCCCTGGATGCTGTTAGCTTCACCAGCAGGAGCAGCACAAGTGTTTGTGTGTTACATTATGAAAAGTCTTTTAATGCTGTTTGTATATCTGTATATTGTGTAGGACTGAGACAATGAAGAGTAATTTCATTTCTACAGTGATTTGTCTTTTAGGTGAATAAGAAACGTCATGCCACTGGTCTTTTCTTCTTCTTTGTTTTGTTCTGTTTACTGAATTTGTTTGATACTGAAGTCTGCTTCATTGCAGCCAGAGGTGTACACAGATACTGGTGCACTTCCAGGGATGCATGTATCCTGTATTTATTCATTAAACAGCTGGGTCACATTCTCTCAAGCAGAATAAAGATTTAGTCCGACTGTCTGGCTCTACTTTATTCAACACATTGCAGTCTGTAGTAGTGTTTTCACGATACTGGAGTTTCTAACTTTGATACAACCTTGAAAATATATTTTCATGGGGAAATACAATTTTAGATTATTTTTAAAGTTACTGTGAGGAACATTTAACAAGTTATAAAACAGTCTCAATTTAATACTGATGCCTCTATATGACCTCCATAAATATAGACCATGAGCAAAACGATTGGCCATTTCGATATAGTTTTTCTTAATGCTTGTCATCGGTGCTACCGGTTTGGATTCTGCGCAAAAACAGGTGAAATCATGCAGGTTCACCAGAAAGTCCTTTATCTCAGACTCCAGCAACCAGTCCACGGCGGACTGACCCAGATCCGGCTTTGCTGCCACCTTCGACCTGCAGACGGAAGCTCCGGCTGGAGGTGGAGAGCTCAGCAGCAACATCTCAAATATCTATTTCTTCTTTTTTTCCATTGAACTGCCTTTAAAAAGATTGCCACTGGAGCATAAGAGGAAGACTATTAATCATTAAGCTTCGCTCCTGCTGTCAATAACAAACGAGTTTTCCTCGTTAAAGTGGGAAGACATTTCTGTCCAAATCCAAGGAGTGGAAACTACAATTAGGTCGAGTCTAAAAAAATATATGTTATACAGGCAACAGTGCAAATAATTCCCTGCGTCTCCGCAGTATAAAATGAAGAACAGAAACAGGTTTTTAGAAATGTTTAATTATTTATAGCTAGTTCATGTCCCATAAAAGTCACGATGGTTCCACCAGGAGTATTGAGACGGTAACGGATTATTACAAAAGTTGGAGGAAAGATACAAAACTATTTTTCCCCATAAATAATGTTTAACATTTCCTGTCTGTCACTTGACAGTTCTGACTAAAGTAGATTGTAAAACCTACGGAGTTTTTTTAAAAATGATTTTCTCTTATTAATGTACAGACAACAGCAAGAATTCACAAAGGACAACATACAGCATGTAAACAGAGACTCAAACATGACAGTTATACCACCATATTATTTAAATACCACCAAAACAGACCAGAACAAAAAGCAGAATAGTTAACCCCATTAAACAAACAAATAACACGAGTCATCCTATTCTGCCACACTGTAAATATTCCTGCCTTTTTCCATTAAAAAGACAACAACCTCTTGGACATTACCTATCAGCACTTACCTAGCATAAACATGCTACAATTCCTTCTACATATAAATCCTTTCACATATTACATTTAAATATTATTTTTGTCGTTCCTCTCATGAATAGCCTTTTTTTTTGTCGAAAAGACAAACATTTGTGCAGGAGGAGGAAAAACATTAAAGTACTTTATATTTCAACATTCTTAAAATCTACAAACTTGTCTTTGTCTTATGGAAACACTTGTGCGTAAGGAAATGAAGAAATCTCTTTCAGTTGAAGCCCTTTATATTTGGGTAAACAACCTCAAGGTCTCGCACACTCTCGCACACTCTTGCTTTGGGAGTGAGCGTAAACGGCGGTTCACTTGAAGACCAACACGGAGGGTTTAGAACTTGAAGAGGTCGATAAAGTGCTGTGGAGAAATGGGTATGAGGCAGCTGTCTGGATCGTTGGCAGTGCATGGATGGCCACAGTCCTGGAAGATAGTCAACAACCACATCGTTAGAATGAAGGGAGACCAGGAGAGCACAGAAGCTTACAGTTCAGACACAGCAACCAGTAGCTACTAAGAACATGGAAGGACTTCAACACAGACTTAGTGATGGATTTACAAGCAACTGGTGCAACCTGACATTAGTATACACAGAGAAACATTTGTGTTAAACTAAATGACAACAGGCCGTTTTCTTTCAGACACAAGAACTCAACATTTAGAGGAATTTATGAACTTTAAGAATGCGGTTAGAGGTCATTAAAAAGACAGCAGAAAGAGCGGCATTGTTCGCGGAACACACCTCGGGCAAAACATGATGAGATCAAGAGAAACTGAGAATAGAACCAGACAAAGCTTAACACGTGGGAAAAGATAAGTCACAAATGTGACTATCGCGGAAACATGACACAAACTGGGACGGAAAGTACCTTGAATGACAAAGCCAGGTGGCGATCCTTAAGGAATCAGGGAGAAGGGGAACCAGGAGAAGAGCCGGGAAGGAAGGGAGACGAGCAAAGGAGAGGGACGCAAAGAGGGCAGAGGTTAAAAAGTATAGAGATCCCAGTCAAGGAGGAGAACAAGATTGTGTTAAGTAAATAATCGCAAGGAGGGGGGGATAGAAACTATAGGAAAAGCTGCATTTTACATCCAAGTACTGTTAGTATGTGCCGATGGTTTATGGTCAGATCTCATGCGTCAATGAAAGCAAACAAGTAATCTGTTTGATCTCTGACCGATAAAAACAAACGTCCTGGTGGACAAAAAGGATAATCATTACCTCATCGATAATGTATGCTTATCTGTGTGACTCATTATTTTGACACTGTCCTCAAGTTTTAACAATAATTTCATCTGTAACTAGTCAAAGCAGAAAGGTCATGTCAGGGTTTATTTTTCCAAATATTCCCAAATATTAACAGTATTAAGTTGAGATTCCAATTGCTATTGAAAACCTTTCTCACGGCATGCAAGAGACAGATATCAGTGAGAGAAAGGCTGTATGGTTGGACCAAAGTCTCTTTGAGTCTTTAGAAACAATAGAGTGTGTACCAAAGACTGTAACAAATGATAATGGATGTTTTGTCTCTGGCCAAAGGAATAAGATGTGCTTTGGTACTAGATTTGATAGACTCTAACCCTGACCCCTGTACAGTTTAAGATATATCAGGTCTGTGAGAAACGTCTCGTTGAACGGTGCACTTTTCATTTTCTGTACACACACTCTGCCTCAAGGTGAAATTAGGTTTTCTACTATAGAACCAAAGGCTGTTTTTCTTTTGCTGCAAGGAAATATTGCCTTATACATAAAACCACAGAATGGAACATTGGTACATTTTTCTGTAAAAGGCCATATTACACAAACTGCCACCTTATCCATGTTCTCTAATGATGCCAAAAACAGTAGCTGCAACCTGTCATCTTGTGGACAAATTATTTGTCACTCCTAGAACCTGCACCGTTTTTGATGAGAGCGCTTTTAATGTTTTGGAGCCCCATCTTTGTGTGAGCGACAGAGATATTTTAAACTACGTTTACATTTAAAAAACAGGATTAAGGATCATTTGAGCACTGAATGCACTTGCCTTAACATGAAATGAAAAGTATTTGATTGATGCAGTTTACTGGATTGCTTTAAGTCTGTAGTATCTTTTATATGATTCTTTTAAATGTTGATGTGAACTTTTTGCGATTTTGTTTTTAAGTCTGTTATCTGTGCTTTTATGCGATTTTCCTTTCATGTAATGTACAGCTAGTAATTTACTTGCAGTCTGATGAACCGTACTGGCTCGTCACATGGTGTTTCCTAGATAATATCAACATGGTTGCAGGTGTCTGTGTGTGCGCCATCTTTCCGTTTACCTTCCAGAAGAGGATTTTACAGTTTTTACAGAAGTGCAAGGTGTCGCCGTACTGCTCCTTCATTGGATAATGCTTCTTCAGGGTGAAGAACATCAGCTTCCAGTCCACTTTTTCACTGTTGGATAGGACCAAATTCCTACAGAACTGCACATGAATGGAAGGAAACACACAATTCAAAAAACAACTAAAACACAGAGGAAGGGGATGTAATTAGACCTGCAGCTAAGTGCAATTAGATATAATTGAGAACAATATCTCATTAACACCAATCCTGAGTGGGTGTCTATACGATGTGTGTGAGATAGTGTGTGTGTGTGTGTGTGTGTGTGTGTGTGTGCGTGCCTGAGCTGACAAAACAAATTGAGCAATTCTGTCCTCTAGTGGTCAAAAGGTGAACTACTTAGCAGACGTCTCTTTGGATGGGTAACTATGAACTATTATTGTAAGTTTTAAGCACTTTTAAAATCATTATTAAAATGTCAGAAGTTGCTGTACATACTCCTTATCCATGTCTGATTAAACAAAAAATATGTTCTCTCACCTGTTTGTCTGAGAAGTGAAAGTGGCAGAGTTTCCTCCACAGTATCCTGTCCTCACTGAGGCTGTGCAGAGCAGGCATGGCTTGCCCGACGTTAATGATGTCATAGGCATCAGATAACTCGCAGAGAATCTTGTTCTGCATGTGCAGCGGCAAGTCCTTGAACGTCATGCCGTTGCACATTTGCTGGGAAGACGATTAAGAGCGACCCATTAAAATTCAAAACTTGGACTGAACAGAAAAACTAAAATATTCCTACATGAGTAGTGTACCACTGATAACGACGTGTTACGATTCATACACAGTTGAAAATGAAATCACCAGGGTCCAATAGATTAGTTTCCAATACTTCCCTTTCCATATTTCATGTTCCTCACTCACTGAATTCAGCTTCGCTGTAGCAGCATGTAAAGCCAGCAGTGGCACTGCCTCAGCAGCACAGAGGTCAGTAAACCTACTGCACTGCTTCCCTTTTAAAAGTCACATTTACATACAGGCGGCTCAAATTGGACCTGGAGGCGTGTTGAGGCCCAGAGTATGCTGAAGCAAGTCTTGGGATGGACTAAACACGATGGAATACACACATGCAGATGTACAAACACAAACACCAGTACGCCTTCTACCTCGGGGATCTGCAGGTTGTTGATCTGCTGCTTCCATTTGTGAATGGTCTCCAGTCGGCACAACCAGATGTTGACGTTGCCCACGAGGACACACCTGCCAAAATGGATCGTCAGATTGTGCAGCGTCAAGCTCAGGTCCTGCAGCAAATCCTTGACAAGGCGCGGGTTGTAGTGGTCGTCTAGAACTAGTAGTGACATTTTAAAAAAAAAAACATAAAAAACAAACGAACAAAACAAATATTTAAAGTCTAAACATTAGCAGCCAAAATGAAACATTATGTAAGAAAATGTTTCCATGTCCCACCTTAAATACCTCGAACTGAATATAAGGGAAATGCAAATCCTAAATTAATCGCTGAGAAGACCCTACTTTATATTTTTTCTGAAAAAAAGACTTTACATGTGGCAGACTAGATCTGTAATTTGTTCCACTAGGCAACACAAATAAACTACAAATACTGGTTTTGTGGTTAGGCATTCAGTGCAATAACACTAGCGTGACTTAACAGTAGTCTGAGAAACAGCTCAGAGGATTATCATTTGGTAAAGAAATGTTCTTTCTGTAAAATATAATGCTACTTTTACAAACACAGAAAGGGCCTAAATTAGGTGTAGGGTGCAAAGAAAAGTGTGCTGACAAAATGTCTATCCAACATCTCCGTCTCAGGCCTCCTTACCCTTTCGTACAATCTTCTCCAGTATGTTGAAATAGTTTTTCTGTGCAGCTCCACTCAAAGAGGTCAGCTGAGACCTGGCTATTAACTGGAAAAGCTGTGGGAGAAAACAGAGTTAGACTGGTAGAGTAAGAGTCGCTTGTACGAGTCTTAAAACAGTTTCAAAATCAACATGTGTGATCTTAAATCGCTCACTTTTGCAACATAGTTGAATCTTCTCAAGTCCTGAATGGCACTGGAAAAGTCTAGACGGTTGAGGGCTTCACCAAGCGTGGAGTACACATGTCGCTGTGTGTGAAAATACACACGCGTAGATTTTTGTTAGTAAATTCTGCTGTTTTAAAATCAACAGCCTTCACGTGAAATTTTCTAGTAACAGCTGCAGCGCTCACTTCTTTTGTGCTCCTGTTGTGCACGCAGATCCATTTATCCACGAAAATAACTGGACATGGAAAAAAACAAACGAGCACATAATTCATCAGAGATTAACCCAAAACCTATGACTGGTAAACATTACGTGTAACACATTGTAAATACACGTAAAACCAAAAAATAGCCATCCATACAGTGCTGTCAGCTTCAATATGCCAATTAACTAATTAATTAATTGACAAGTGAATGAAAAGTAAGTCCAATACATGTCAAGGCACACAAAGTTTTCAATAGGTGCTGGTCCCTTTACTGCAATTTATGACTTGCACTTCCTTTTATTTCTGCTGTTTCTTTCATTTTTGTACCACAGACTCCTCCTAAAGTCAAAATAGGGATTATGTGTTGCTGAAACTCACACTGAGATTTGGTGTTATTGTTGTAGAGGTCCTTTTTCCTCTTCGTGGTGGCGAGCTCACACACATCTCCAACAAACAGATTCTTATTGTTGTCATTGCAGAGCCTGTTCGGACACAGAAGGCATACCATGTCAGTGTGACTGGTGCACCTGAAATACAATTAAGAACCAGTGAAAAGAAGCCTGGAGGAAGTGGGTGACTTCTTACTGACGTCCATCCTTCATGGCAAAGAAGAAACCAAACAGAATGTAAAGGCCCATAAATTCTTCTGGTAAAACATAGAATGGCTTCATTGTAAAAATAAGCAGACTAAGACAGAAGTAACATAAGTCACAATAGTCAAGATGTGACATAATCATTCATAATAGGCATTTTGAACTATTTTCTGATAAAAGAAAAAAAGATGAATCAAGAAAATCTTGGCAGACTATTTGGCCACATTACAAAACTGTACCTCGGGTTTTTTTTTTTTTTTTTTTTTACACCAACTCTGTGCCCAGGATCCTACAAAGTAGAAGGATCATAATGCATTCAACTTGACTGGAAGAGCTTCAGGATCTCATATAAAATCCTATTATTTTCATTTAATACAGATGGTAGTAAGCCTTTGCTGCTGTAGAAAATGATAAATTGGTTGCAACAAATACAAAACTGTTGTTCCTGCAACAGGTCCCAGACTTCACTCAACAAGGTATTTATTCTAATAGAAAACTCAAAGCGCTATTGTTCTGTTTGTGAGCTTTCAGAAGCTGGAAGAAACGTGTACTCCATCAAAATGATGATGAGTCACAAAGTGGCTGATTTGAACACACATGCTTTGGGATTATGGAACTAATTTACTTTTCTCTCCAGCATAACTGAAGGCATGGCTTTGCTTGTCTGTGAAGTCAACAGAAGAGTAATCCATTCATCCAATTGCACAGACATGCACACAAAACACACATGCGAGCACAGTAACCAGCTCGGCTTTTCAACACAGGTTGCATGCGGAGCACCGGCCTCCACAGAGCCAATAACAGACATCACACACACACACACACACACACACACACACACACACACACACACAC